>NC_058131.1:137678152-137718259 GCF_016433145.1 Gracilinanus agilis | reverse complement strand
GAAAGGAAAGGAAAGGAAAGGAAAGGAAAGGAAAGGAAAGGAAAGGAGAGAGGGGGGGGAGGGAAATGAAAACCAGAGAAAGATTTTCCTTCCTTGAATGTCCTACAGTGTTTGCCTTCTCAGCATTTCCAGGCTTCTGCTGTCCCAACCTGCTTTTCCAACCTTATTTCATATTGTTCCCCTTAGGACAGTTCCAGGAAAACTGGGCCATTGGATATTCCTGACCCAGTATTCCATCCCCTGCCACCTCACATTTCTACTAATTGTTCCCATGTCTCCTTGAATTTGTTCAGCACTGCTAGGAGTCTGATTTTTATGCTTCTCTCCCTTCACCAAAAAAAAGCCACACCAGCCTTACCTTCTGCTTCTCCATTCCTAATCAAACTACCTAATAATTACTAAGTGCCTACTAAATGGTAGATGTTATTAATAGATGTGGGGGATCTAGGCAAAAATGGACCCTGCCCTCATGTTACTTATAACCTAAGAAAGGAAGCTAAAATATAAGCATATGAAAAGTTAAATTATAAGAATTGTGTAAGTTCAATGGCATTTTAACATTGCTCTCCCTTAGTTCTATATATGTTTGTTCTTTCTGTTTCCTTTGCTGGATCATCCCTCTCCTCTCACCCTGAAAGTGTAGCAATGCTCTAAAATTCTGGCCTCAGTCTCTTCTCTCCTCAGTCTCCTCTCTCCTCCCCACACCAACTGCCTTTCTGTTGTGGCTGTCCAGCCATGTCCAACTCTCATGAATCTATTTGGAGTTTTCTTGGCAAAAGTATGGGGGTGTTTTACCATATACTTCAACTCATTTTATAGATGAGAAAACTGACTGGGTTAAGGTGATTTTCCCAGGATCACACAGTAGTAAGTATCTGAGGCAGGATTTGAACCCAAGTCTTCCTGATTCCAGACTTATCACTCTACCCACTGCACCACCTAGCTACACATGGTTTTCCATGACAAGTCTCAAAGACCTGAGTTCAGGTCCTGCTTCTCACAGAGACTATGTCACCAGGGACATTGATCTAACTTTTCGGACAACTCCCAAGACTCCCCTAGAGTTTTAAAAATAATCAACACAATTATCCATGAGAATTCTAAAGGACCAGCTTCCAGAGAGAGAACTGATAAACTCTGAGTACAGATTGAAGCTCATTTTTTTCACTTTTAAAATTTTTCTTGCTTTTTTTTTGCAACATAGGTAATGTAGAAATATGTTTTGTATGACTTTACATAGATAATGAATATTATAGTCTGCTTTCTCAATAGATGGGGAAGGTCTTGGAGGAAAGGTGAAAAATTTGGAACTCAAAATAAAAAAATAAATAACAATTTTAAAATAAACTTCAATTTTAAAAGTCTACATTTTGAGTTCTTTATGCTAATAATATAATGTCTAAACACCACCCCTCCCCATAAAAAAAGTTCAAATCAACTGAAAAGGTATCAGTGAGCAATTCATGATTGTTATTAATAATATTGGCATCTTTTATATGGTGCTTTATGGTTGAAAAAGTACTTCACATTTATTATTTCATGTAACTCTAAATAACTCTGTGAGGTAGGTGTTATTAATAACTCTGCTTTATATTTGAAGATTCAGGACCGCAGTAGTGACTTGACACAGCTAGAATATGTTTGTAGCAACATTCAAACTTGGGTCTTCCAGACTCCAAGTCCAGTATTCTGTATGCTACATCACCTAGTTGCCCATTAATGTCATTGGATTTCAGAGAAAAAAGAGATGACACTACATTCCATCAAGGGGGATGTGATCATTATAAAGTAATATTTTTGATGTTATTGTTTGATGGAGATGTTTTTGTTTGATATTCTATATAATGGGACTCCAAAATGGAGTCACTCAGGGTAAGTAGTCCTATGCCCAAAGCAATATACAAATTAAATGAACAGTTGTATTTATCTATTGTTAACATTAGACCTTCACACCAGTTTGTGGTCCTGAAAAAGAAATCCTACTCTGGAGCTTCATGCAAGCCAGTATCAATGAAGGATCCCAAGAACTTTCCCACAGCATCTGGGTCTGATGAGAAATGTTCTCTCTTACATCTGGCACTAATTAATTTTTCTCAATCAAGTCCACTTTCAGGTACCTTATCTTGCCACATGAATCACAATTTTGAGTGTGTTCCTTCCCCTACACTTCTCCTTCACCCTCTCCTGGGATGAGTTTCTTCCATGCAGGAGCCAATCCTCTATCTATTTATATTGCCATATCATATGAATATGCTTTGATTGCCTGCTTGCCAGAAAACATAACAGTAAAGCTTGTGATTTTCTGAGTACCGATTTTTTTTTTTAATCCCAAACCTAGATATTTGCTTTAACTGCAGCCAAATGAAGTACGAGTTCTTTTGCAGGATCTTAGCTCTTCAACCCTCTGGGGTCCTCAGCTGGGTTCTGCTCACTAATTAATTTATGGTTGGTACTGTAGGATGGTTAAGGAAGGCTTTACGGAGAGCATGGACAGGGTTAGGCTGGTTCTTGTAGAGCAGGTCGGACTTTGAGAAGTAGAGAAGAGGAGGGGTATTCCATGGAAGTGAAAGAACATGAGCAGAAGTGTACAAGAAGTGCAAGGTGTGCAAAAGAAACTGAATCACAGACTCAGAATGTCTCAGAGTGGGAGAAAAGCCATCACACTCATTCCACATCTGATCTCCCCAATAACATGACAACTGGTCATTCAGTATCTACTTAAAGACCTCCTTGGAAAGAAAACTCACTCCCTACTAGAGTGGCCCATACCCTTTGGCATAGTCCTAATTCTTAAGAAATTTTTCTTTATATAAAGCATAAATCTGCCTCCAAAACTACCCCGTCATGGCTACTACTTTTGCCCTATGGAGCCCAATAGAAGTCATCACTTCCATGTTATAGTCATTCAAATACGTGATTGCCTATCACATGCTCCATTTCTTTTCTTTTATTAGGTGTTTAAGAGGATAAGATAGACTGGTGAATGAGGAAATGCTAGATAAGGTGATGTCTTCCTCCACCACAGGTAAAAAGGAAATAGTGAGAAATCATAAGCTTTGTGTCTATTTATATTAGAAGTTCCTGCTTAAATTTCTGCTTTGGTTTCTCCTACTTTAGTTGCAACTGTTCCTATGGGCTATTCAGCATTGTGGGATCTGCCTGTCGCAGCTCAAGCAGGAAGGGGAAGTGGGGGGACAAATGGTGGTCACCTCAGTCATGTTGCCAGTCAGTAACAGCTCACAAACTCTAACACATTTTATTTCTTCTTTTTACTAATGGTGAACTGGACCAAAAGGGAACAAAAAGGGAAGATGGAAGGAAATCATCCACAAAACCTCTAAAAAGATGCATGCTATGCAAACAGTAAAAAGGCCAAATTATAAGAACTAGTAAGATGCTAAGAACGAGTTGATTAAATGGAGATTGTTAGGACAGTAGAAGAGAAAAATAAATAACTGTCTATTAAAGAAGAAAGCAAAGAAGAAGAATAGTTGGGGGCAACTGGCTGGCTCAATGAATTGAAAGCCAGATCTAGAAATGAGAGGTCCTGGATTCAAATCTGGCCTCAGACACCTCCCAGCTGCGTAATCCTGGGCAAGACACTCAACCCCCATTGCCTAGCCTTTGCAGCACTTCTCCCCTGAAAGCAATACACAGCACCATTAATATTATGGAAGGGAAGGTGTTTTTTTTTTTAAATAACAGTCAACAAGCACTAATTAACCCTTTATTACATACCAAGCAGTATACAAAGAACTGAAGATTCAAAGAAAGGCAAAAACAGGGTCCCTGCCTCAAGGAGCCCCTAGTCTAATGAAGGAAATAACATGCAAGTAACTATGTAAGACATATACAGTGTAAATAGAAGGTGATCACAGAAGGAAAGCAAATTTACATAGCCATTTATACATTATTCTATTTGATCCTTCCAAGCTATGGACTGTTTTTTTAATATTTTTAATAGTGGACTATTTAGTCTACTAAATCTTCTACTACAAATTTAATATTTTTTAATAGTAGACTTTTTTTTAAACTCTTACCTTCTGTCTTGGAGTCAATACTGTATATTGGCTCCAAGGCAGAAGAGTGGTAAGGGTAGGCAATGGGGGTTAAGTGACTTGCCCAGGGTCACACAGCTGGGAAGTGTCTGAGGCCGGATTTGAACCTAGGACCTCCCATCTCTAGGCCTGGCTCTCAATCCACTGAGCTACCCAGCTGCCCCATGTAGACTTGTTGATAATCAGGGAGTCAGGGAAAAGGTTATGGTAAATTGGAAGAGGTACGCATATAGCTATAATTATTCTACCAACAAGCCATCGTTGTGCAAAGCATTTGCCATGGCAAAGGGCTACAGTGATCACAGAGTACTTATTACCCCGAGCTGAATTTTTGTCCACATAAATATGGATGATTCCTCCATATTTGTTACATTCTTCAGTTATATCAGTTTCAATCCGCATCTCAGTTAAGTTCATCTCCTATTTGAGGGCTAAACACAATGGAAAGTTGGGAATACTGTGTTTTAAGAGGTTGCAACGAAGTAGCTACAGCTAGAGTTGTAACTTTATTCTGTTGGGAAAATCTGTTTTATAAATCTGCTACAACCCCAAATGCTAAAAATCTGCTCCTTTAAAGAACCGGTTTCACGACAGAATCTATAAACCAGTATCTTTTGCAAATCTTGCCATTCATTGGAAACAACCAGTTCTTCCTAAGTCAATTCTAGTCTGTTCCAGCTCATCAAGGTCCAAAAAAGACCTGACGGTGAAAGCATCAGTACATTCAGTAATCCAACTTTCACAAACCTGCCTGCTAATTCAAAACTATTCAGCTGTTTCAATGTCTTTTCTGCTACATTCTGAACCTGGAAACATAATACATCTATATCCCTTGGACTGACCTTGGAGGTAGGTGGTGTTATTATCCCTGTGTCACAGATAAGGAAATAAGGAAGTTAAATGACTCATCCATGGTCACACAGGTAATATCAGAGGCAGGTTTTAAACCCAAGACTCTTCTAATTCCAAGCCCTGAACTCTTTCCCTTACACCATTAGCTCTTCAGAATATTTACTTGCAAAAATGTCAAAGACTACATGAAAGCCCTGCCCAAGCCGTACTTCCTAAAAACCCTAATGATCAAATCCAAGAGGTACCCACAAGACCTCCAAACTTCTCACCCTTTTGAACAGAGAAATTCTAGTGAAACAAAAGGGATCTGATCAAAATAGAAATGAGTAAGACTGAATTCAACAGTCAAGGTTTTCTCAGAAAATTAGGACATTAGATTGATGGAGGACATAAGCTACAGAGGGCATCAAATAAAAGAAATGAAAATGCCAGTAAAAATATAAAGATAAACATGGGCATGAACAGGAAGGATCACTTGTGCCAGCCCATGGAAGTCTAAAAAGAAAATTGCCTTTAATGGTAGTTTTGCCCTCCCACATCTATCACAGTAGCATCATTTAAAAGGACTCAAAACTGAAGTCTACAGTTCATTGTTTCTTAAGTAGATGGAATCGATAAACCAGTCCTCTACATTTTAGTGTAGTGTGGCACTGAAGCCCTAGACCTTTGTACAAGACAAGTCTGATAAGCATAGTAGATATAATAGAAGAATTGCATTTAAGTCATGAAATCCTGCATTCAAGTACTGCCTTTCACATATAATGTCTACATAACTATGGACAAACATTAAACTTAATGCTTGAGTGGTGCTTAAAGGCAACATTCTTTGTAAATTTCTCCCCAACTGACTTCCCAACATGCCTGTTTTCTCGACTAACATCACTTTTTTTAGCTTAAATTATCATGGTTTTTTTATGAAAGTGCCAGTAAAACACAATTCTTATCTGAGAGGATCAACAAAGAATATATTATTACGCTAATTTCTAATACTGTCATTATCTTTAGTGAAATTATTGTTTCTATTTGTTGTTTGATTCATCCCTTTTTTGAGTTGCCACTCATTTTTATTTTGTATCTATAAAATAATATATGTAATATAACAGCGATATAATACATATGATTTATTATAAATATGTAATTAATTATAGTAAATATGCTTATCCAAGAGAAACAAATTCTCACATTAGTTATAGCCAAAAATCTATCTCCTCCTATTTTTCCCCCTCCTCCCATTCTGTCTCCCTCTCCAAGAAGGGAGGTAGTATAATAAAAGTTGTACATATATTATCATATAATATATATTTTCCTATTTTTCATGTTGAGAAATAAGACACATATTGCTTATACTAGAAGAAATTTCATGGAGGAAACAAATGAAGAGTGGTACATTTTAATCTGCATTCAGACTCATCTGTATCTTCTATGGCAGCAGATAGCCTTTGACAGCACGAAGGTCTTGGAGTTGTCTTGGATTCCCTGCCTTGTTGATTATAGTTAAGACATTCACAGCTGATCATCATACATTATTGTTGATACTGTGCACAACCTTCTTCTGATTTTGCTCACCTCACTCTGCAATATTTCAAATAAGTCTTTCCAGATTTTCTGGTGACCCACCCATTCTTTAAGATTAAGTTATTTAATTCCCAATTGATTTTTTATTTTTGCTTAAAATACCTTTTATTGAATGATTTCTATTTCATTATTATTGGCAAATGCTACATTTACTATTTCTGCCTACTGTATTTGTTTGTGAGGTTTTTAATGGTACAATAACACAGATCAATTTTTGTGAAGATACAACACTGAGAAACAGGTTTACTCCTATCTGTACCTAATTCTCCAGAGTTCTAGCATATCTAACTTTTCTAAAATTCTATTCAGGTCATTCATTCCTTTTTTTATTTTTGTCTAGATTTTTCAAGGTCTGAGTAAAGTAAATTGAGGTCCTGCATTACTGTAGTTTTTCTATCTATTTTTTCAATTAACTCATCTAACTTTAAGAATTTACATGCTATGCCACTTGGCACATATGTTAAATATTTATTTTAATACATTGTCATTAATACTTTTTAGCTAAATGTAGTTTCTCTGTTTATCTCTTTATCTACTTCTCTCTTTATCTCTGTTTCTGCTATTGTTTTATCAGATCCTTATTGTCATTTCTGCCTTTTTCTCTTTGGCTAAAAAATAATAGATTCTGCCCCAACCATTTATTTCAATTCTGTGTGTATCTTTCTGTTTCAGATGTGTTCCTTGTAAACAGTAATGTTGGATTCTGGTTTTTAATCCATTCTTCTTCCACTTTGTAGGTGAGTTCATTCTATTCAAATTCACAGTTATGTTTGCTAATTATATATTAATTCCATCCTATTCTCTTATACTTTTCTTTTTCACCCTCTGCCCTTTTTGAAGAGTTTGTTTTGCTTTTAATCAATTCCTTCCTTAATTGGCCCACCCCCTAATCTTCCACTTTCCCTTTACCTATTTCATTCCTATTTCACTGCTAGGCAAAATATACTTCTGTGCCCAACTTTGCGTGTGTGTGTGTGTGTGTGTGTGTGTGTGTGTGTGTGGTGTGTGTGTGTTCTCCCCTCCTTTGACCAATTCAAGATGCTTAAGTGTCATCCCTTCCTCAAATTCTTCTCTCCTAGTTGTATAGACTTCTATGTCCCATGACTCTTGTCTGTCCCTATGACTCATATGTCCCATTTATGTGAGATAATTTCTCCATCTTCCTTCTCCACATCCCTTCTATTCTTCTCTTATGATTATCAAAACATAACAGAATCACTTTCCAAACAATCTGTGTAATAAATTAGTTAATTAATCATTTTAATTATTGACATACTTAATTAACAAGAACATTTTATTATTATGCATCAGGAACCGTACTAAGAACTTCATGACTATTATCTCATTTGATCCCTATAAGGTAGATGCTATTATTATCTCCACTTTTTCTTTTATTAATAGAATTTATTTACAAGTGTCTCAGCCCCTGACTTTCCCACATCATAGAAGACATCATCTGGGAGACAGATATGTACATAGCAATTATGTCTCTCATGCTTCCATTTTTCAGTTCATTCTCTGGAAGTGACATTCACAAGTTATTCTTCAAATACTAAATCTGTAGCTGTATGTAATGTTCTCTTAGTTCTACTCATTTTGCTATCCATCATACCATGTATTCCTTTCAAAGTTTTTTACATAGTAGTATTCCATCAAAATCATACATCACAATTTGTTTAGCCATTCCCCAATTGATGGGCATACCTCAGTTTCCAGTTCTTTGCCCTACAAAGAGAGCTGCTATAAAAATTTTGAAACATAAAGGTTCTTTTCCTTCTGAGTCTAAAGATATACACAGTTTTATAAGTCTCTGTGTATAATTCCAAATTGTTCTCCAAAATGGTGCTCCCTTCCCCTATTCAGGCTTGGCCACTACCTTTGGCAGCCAAGCTTCTCTTGTGGGGCCAGAAGACTATAACTTCATAAGTCTGCCACACACTCTTTCTATATTTCAGGACCAAGAGAGACTATTTTAGTGTCAAGAGTGACACTATTTCCTCCCCACCTTCTTTGATAGCAACAAGAGTCATAGGACATGCTGTGAGGGGCTTAGTCTGGTCTAAGGGTCAAACCATTCCTTACTTTGTGTGTGTGACTGCACAATCAGGAGTTATACCAATGGAGGTAAAGGCCAAATTACAACCAAGATTAGGGGCCTCAAAGCCCTCCTGCACTGCAGGTTGAATTCTTTCTCCTACTAACCACATTATGCTTCCTTTCCACAAAAGACTTCGAATTATTTTCCTAGGTTCTGCCCCTTTGTCCTGAGTGCCAGAATTCTTAGCTATAACTGGATGAAATTAATATTTTCAGCCTGCATTTTGAGCATAAATAATAATTACTTCACCACGGCAGAAATAGAAATATCATAAATTCTATGCAAATCATTGCAAAATATTGCTTGCTATTCATACTGATGTCAAATTCCCAAGTCTTATCTTTCAAACTACTTCAGGGTGTTCACAGTTCAGTTTTTTTAATACGTTTCATCCTTACATCATTTCTTAACCATTAAACAGCCACATCCAACCTCAAGTCAGCTCAATTCAATAAGCATTGATAAAATATTTGCTATGTGCCAATCTCTGCTTAAGCCAAGCTTAACACAAAAATTGGTACAAAATAAGAGCTCGCTAAATGTTTATTAATTAGATGACAAGGCAATAGGGTTAATAAGATAAAAATGAAACTCACTTTCAAGGAGCTGATATTCTACTGGGGTGTAGGTGACAAAATGTACAGAGTTAAGTAAATTCAAATGATATACAAAGTAAATATAAAGAAATTTTGGAAAGCTAAGTAAGATCCAGAAAAGCATCACATAGGAGATGGAACTTGAGCAGAACTTTGAATGAAAGGAGAGTATTCCCCAAATGATAGACAGCCTATATAAAGGCTATAGGTAGGAGAGGAAATGAAAAGTTTAGGGAATGTCGTCAGTTAATTTGTCAAAAATGCATAAAGGTGGGGTCAGCTAGGTGGCTCAGTGGATTGAGAGTCACACTTAGAGTTGGGAGATCCTGAGTATAAATCTGATGTCAGACACTTCCTAGCTGTATGACCCTGGGCAAGTCACTTAACCCCCTTGCCTAGCCCTTCTGGCTCTTCTGCCTTGGAACCAATACACAGGATTGAAAATATGATAGAAGGTAAGGGTATTTTTTAATGCATAAAGGAAAATAATGTATAGTTATCCAAAAAGAGCACTTTAAAGCCAGACTATGAAGTGTCAGAGTAATTTACATCTCAGCCTAGATAGAATTCTCTTTTCTTTCATTAAAATGTTCTCGTCTCACAGGGTTTTTTGTTTTTTTTAATGTTTTATCATTTCTTACTCACATTGCCTTACCAACTACCTTTTCCTTCTCAATTTTTTTTTCTTCTATAGAGTGAATTCTTATTCAACTCAAATTGTTCTTCAATTTTCAATCAAGTTCTCCCAAATTTCTTCTCCTCAAAGTCAGACTCTGGTTTTCACAGGTTTAAAGCTCTTTAAGTCATCTCCACAATTTCCTCATCAATTCCATTGAATTCAACAAGCATTAGGGACAAGCAGGTGGCACAGTGCCAGGTCTGGAGCCCAGAGGACCTAGTTTCTAAGACAACTTCCTAGCTGAGTGACCCTGGGTGTGTCACTTAACCCTGTTTGTCTAACCTTTGTCTTTCTGTTTTAGAGTTGTTACTAAGATAGAAAGTAAATTCCAAAAAAAATTAAAATTATAATAATGATGATGATGATGATGATGATAATTCCATAAGCATTTATTAAGTGCCTACTACTATGTACTAAGGATAAAAAAAGAGAAATCCAGTCTCTGCTCTCAAGAAGCTTACATTTTAGGAATAGAGTGGGGATGGCATTCAATTCAATAAACATTTATTAAACACCTACTGTGTGCCAGGTACTGTGCAAAGAGCTGAGAATATAACTAATAAAAGAAAGACAGTCCCTGCCCTCAAGGAGCTTACAGTCTAATGGCAGGGGGAGGGAGGGTAGAGACAACATATAAAAAAGAGACAAGAAAACAAATTTAGAGCAGTAATGGAGGCATCCTATTCCATGGAGCTGAAAGCAGGTAGAGCAGCTGAAAGCAGGTAGAGCAGCTGATGTAGAATGGAGCGTGTTAAAAAGGGGAGGGACCTTATCTTCTTTTTCTCTGTACCTCCCATAGCATATGACCTTGCATAATAGATACTCCACACAAATAGGCTGAACTGAATGCAATTCAATAGCTTATTTTTCTCAGTTAACCAGGTTGAGCAATAAAAGAGATGCCCGAGTTCACTTTTAGTGTGAGTTCAACAGCAATTTTTTTAAAATCCATTTAAGTTCTGTTCTAACCTGGTCAGGGTAAGAGGAGAAACCGAATGAACAAATAGTGTGGAGGAGATTAATGGTCAAGATTTAACTCTCCAGGGTCTAACTCCAATCATGTTCAGAGCCTGGGAATAGAGTTGTGATTTCTGAATTCGATTTTAGTCTTACAATTAAAAGCAGAGAAACAAAAACTCCAGGTCAATTTTCTTCCCTTCACAGAAATGGAAAATGCATGAAATAAGTGCCTAAAAAATCCAGTGAATGTTTGAGCAACTTCCTTATGAAGGAAATGAAAAATGCCTCCTTTGAGCTGAACGTGCAGTGTTGATATTTTAAGTGGTTTTTTTTTTTCATGGAATTTAAGGAGAACATATGAATCTGATTGTGTGCATCGGAAGGACTCCAGGGAAAGGTTAAACTGGAAGATAGCACCAAGGGGCAGGAAGTGAAGGAAACAAAGATACATTTAGAATCAAGACAGCTGTCGCTATTGAGACTAGCAGCATGCACATTACAGAAATGTAGGGAAGCACTATTTTTACTTGGAAAAAATAATAAGTCATTTGTAATCATTTCCTGAAGGAGGCTGCAGAGCAAGGACACCAGAGCTGTTTGAAAAGCCGTTAAGCAATTTCCTGGAGGAAACTGAAAATGAACAAGAAAAGAACTCCAGAGACACCCTTCAGGCTCCATCACGCGTTGCCACTTCACATGTAATGTTCTCTCCTGTAGCTGATGAGACTTGGTGAAATGTTGGAGGTGGTGGTTTGCATAACTAAAGGATTATAAACAGTGCTGGGCTGGTGGATTTTTGACAACAAAAAATATATGTAGAACATATGTTTATGTTTAATTTACATTATTTAATATTTTCTCCATCATTTTCTTAAGTCTACGGATACCAAAACAATAAATCAAGCTCTGATTTGTAGGTTTTGCCTATGTCTGACATATATTCTCACAGCAGAAATTTAACAAACATCTTGCAAGCCAGTTCAAGCTGGTTTTAGCACAACCCTGACTATCAACCACTAGGGAAATGAGGGGAAAAAATCATTGGCCTCATATCTGGAGTGTTTTCTTGGACCTGGATGATTACGATAGAGTGGCACCCTGCTATGTATTCATGCAGTAGCCCTCCTGGTGAAACTTTTCTTTGGGTGAAGCTGCTATCATATGTTTTTTAAGATATAAAGTTACAGACATAGCAGAATTTTGTATCGATCCAGTTGATCATTATTGCCTATTTCAATGTGCTAGGGCAATGATGGAGAACCCTTTAGAGACCGAGTGCCACATGTGAGCCCCCCACCTTACCCCAGACAGAGGAGGGAGGAAGCTCTCCCATTGGGCTGCTGGGCAGAGGGGCAGATGAAGGGAGAAATGTCCTCAGGCGTGTGTGGAGTTGGGGAGGAGAGCAGCCCCCTTCGGCACATGTGCCATAGGTTCACCAACATGGTGCTAAGGGATCTATTCTCTCAGCATAGAAGTTTCATCTGATACTGAACTCACCCATCCTTGTCCATCTTTTGACACTCTCATCTCAGACCTCCTATAAATTTGCTGCAGGAGGCCAACCCAATGTGTCATCCCTATATAACAAGGTATTATTTTGTTATCTACAAGGATAAATTTTACCCATGTGGAACTCTGACCACATAAGTCATAGACACACACATGCTTTAATAGCTGATTTTAGGGACTTGCTATATCTTTTTTTAAAAATGACAACCTACTAAATTTAGCTAAACTTGTCCTTAAAAGTCAGACACACAATCAATAACCCAGCTCATTCACAAAGCCTTTATGGTTTAGTAGTTCCTTACAGAACTTAGGTTCCGTTAGAATAGCCTTCAAGAATCCCAGGTTACCGCTACACCAAAATGAAGCATCAGAGGAAGATTTTCAAAGAAAAAAACCACATCTTAACTACCATTTCAGCTATTAACAGAATGTCCTGTAATGAATTCTATGATGTAATCAATTTAACTATTCAAAAGCAGTCATCACATCAAATATATTTGCTATTCCAGTATTGTAACAAACTCTCTTGCCTTAAGGAAAGGAACAATTATCAGATGATATTATTTATATAATCAGAGAGACTGGATAGATTTTGATAGAATTATCACAAACTATGTCAAATCCAATATTTCTATGACTGTATCAAAAGGAAAGCTTAATCTACGCTCAAAAAATATGGCAATTTAGCTCAAAGATATACCTTTTCTCCACTATTACTTTTCATTTCACTTATGGCACAAGGAGTGTCCCATGTGGAAACAGGATTTCCCAGGAGGTAAGATAACTATACCAGGTAAAGAAGAGGGAGTAGAAGGATCCTGTCACCAAGAAGTACTCAAGAGCAGAGGTCTCAAAGCGAAGCCCTAACCAGGTTAAAATGTATGTGTAAAATGTAAATGACATTAACAAAATAAAGTAAAATAGAATAGAATAAAATAATAAGATATGGTCTTCTAAGTCAATATATGATTTGCAGGGGTCCTTATGTATAGATTAATGATCTGAGTTTGACATAAGAACATAGGGTGGTTGGTTACTCAAACAGCATTCCATTCCCATTGATGGCACAATTATACTCTTTCTTTTTATCTGAGTGATTCATTCACCTTCTAGCTCATGGCCCTCCCTATCTACTTAGCCATGACTCTTCCTTTACTTCCTACCATGGCCATCAAATCTCTTTAAAAAAGATTCCCCATTAGTAAACAGCTATAAGGTTAATAAAATTCATGCAATAACCCTATGCATTCCCCGAAGCAGCATTCCATTCCATCCACAGCTCTCAGGAGAGAGCCTTATTCTTGATGATTCATGCTGAAAGGTGAAAGAAACAGAAAGTTGATGTAATTAATGCAAACCATCAGACTCTTATCAGGCAAAGGAAGGAGCAGTTTAGCCACTCACAATGGTCAGCACTGACTGGAAGCTCAAGTTCTTCCTGTGGAACGCCAGTGGCAGCTGCAGAAATCTCCATCCCACTTAACCAGGTTGGGGTCTCATTGGTGACTGGACAGGAACCCCCTGACCCTACACTGACCTCAGGCTAAATCGGGGTCCAGATCATCTGCAAGTACACCTCCAGGTATGAAAGGAACTCTTTACCACCTTTCACCAGCTTCTGCAGAAAAAAAGAAAAAAAAAAAAAAGATAACCATGGCTGCTCTCTTTCTCAGACTCTACAACCATCACCTTTGAAAGTCCACACCTGTGTGTTTCTCTGCATGGGGCCCCAAAACAGGAAGTTACTCTCAGAATTTGGTTGTCCTTTGTCCCTAAGCCTTCTGGGAAATGTAGTCTATGGGGAGCCCATAAGTTCCTGGACGCAGGTACATTTACATGGACACTTGCTTTTATATTTCCTTCACATCTTTATAAGTAGAATCTATAAATCCTATTTTCTTTTACTATTTTTTATTATTAAGATTTTTATCTTATTCATTTATTGATTAATTTATTAATCTTAGTGTTATTAAAAATAAAAATATTAAAAACTATTCATTATTAAAACATATTAGAACCAGAAGAAATCTTGGAAATCCATCAAGTCTAATACTTTCATTTTTATAGATGAGGAAACTGAGGCTTAGAGAAATCAATGTAACTAGTTATGGTAGAGGTATGACTAGAATCCTGATCTCCTGATTCCCTAACCAGAATTCTTTCTACCTCACCAGGCTGGCTGTTAAGGAGAGAGGTTGCTGCTAATAGTTTTGAAAGGGTTATTCAAGTCAACAATTCAGCAAATGCCTACTAAGTGGAAGGCACTGTTTTCATAAATAAAAACCAAAATAATCCCATTCCTCAAGCAGTTTCATGGGGGTTGGGGTGGGAGACATAGGGAGAGAAGAGGAGAGGATATAAGATAACATATCCCATCACTCAAGCCATCCTGTAAGCTAGCAAAGGGGAAAAAAGGTCAATGGGATAGAGACAGATCTTTTAAATAAAGCCACAAATTATATATATACATATATGTGTATATATATAACATGTATATATTTATACACACATATGTGTTTGTGCACGTACTGTGTATTTATATTATTAAAACATATCCATAGAGCACTGCCTTAGTAGTTAATTAAAAGTGTCATCATATCTTATAGGAAACAGATTATCAGTATCTTCTCTGAAGTAGGAAGAGGGAAGAGAAAGACTCCTCAACGCCATTTTCCCCAAGGGAGTGCCACCCCTGGATTATGTGCTTTTAATACTCAGTTCAGGAATTCATTACCTTTTTAGTGTCATGGACCATTTAGCTAAGTCTATAGATTCCTTCTCAGAATAATTTTTGTTTTGTTTTATTTTGTTTTAATTCAAAATGGAAGGAAATGCTAAATATCAGTTTGAGGTTAGTAAAAAGAAAGATATAATTCTCTTTTTTTTTTTTGTCAATCCAAGTGCATAAACTCCCTGAAATCAATTCCAGACCCTAGATTAAATAGCCCCTAGTTCAATTACAAAAGAGTTTTAAAATAGATTCTATAGTATAGCTATCGTAATTTTTTTTTTTAATTTGACCCTGCTAGACTAAGCCAATTTTAGGATTCAGTCAATATGGTGACACCTGAGCTCTGCTTTGAAGAAAACTAGGGATTCAATCAGACAGAGGTGAGGAGAAAGTCCAAAGCGGACCCAGGGGACTCCATAGGGGAATATAGGTTATTGGCTCAAGGTGGTATTGTTGCATTCCATTACAGAAATCTGGTGATGGGAAACCGCCCGTAAACTCCACAGGGCTCCATTTCAAAGGCCTATTGTGCGAGATTGCTTTAATAGTGAAATTTCCTCTTTTTACTCAGGCCCTAATGCCTCCAGCAGTCTTCCTGCACTTCTCTGAAGTTCCATAGTAAAAGGAATTCCAGCACACACACACACACACACACACACACACACACACACACGCAAGGTGCTTAGTAAGCCTCCACTTATAAGGCTCCTAGAAAAATAGTAGTGTGACCATTTGGAAAGCTCTTCAGGTGACAGGCAATCCCGATTTTCATGGCTCTCGCTCTGTACCTCGGGTTGCTTCTGCTTCCAGGGGAAATTGTTTCTCCAACCACTGGGTGTCAGCCCAGTCTCGCTGAAGTCTCTCCAGCCCAAAGCTCAAAAAAAAAGCGCTTCCCCCTTCGCAAGAAAGAACGCGGTTTCCTCTCTGGCTCTGTCTGGCACCAGCCAAGGTAAGTGGAAAGCAGAGGCCATCCTCACTCGGGCCTTGCTACCTTCACCCTCATTACTTGTTGCAGGAACTCAGGCAAGATTAGAGGAAGAAAACTGAGTTTTGAATCCCACTTCTGCTACCTACAAGCTATGACCTTGAGCAAATTACTTCTTATCTCTGGGCCTCAGTTTCCTTCCTAGACGACGGAACCCATAGTAGGAGCCACGAGTGCATTCATTCCTCAACCGTCCCACAGTGCCCTTATCGGTAAAATCTGGGGGGGTGACCTAGTTTGCTAAGGTCTCTTCTAAGTTTAACATCCTATAGGCTTTTTGAATGCTGATCTCCAACCACTCAGTTCTTTCTTTTCTAGTCTTTTTAAACCCTTACTTTCCACCTTAGAATCAATCCTGGGTATTGGCTCCAAGGCAGAAGAGTGGTAAGGGCTAGGCAATGGGGGTTAGGTGACTTGCCCAGGGTCACACAGCTAGGAAGTGTCTGAGGCCAGATTTGAACCTAGGACCTCCCGTCTCTAGGCCTGGCTCTCAATGCACTGAGCCACCCAGCTGCCCCCTCTTTCTTACTTTTTATGAGCAAATAGTGTGGCTTTCTTGGCTGGCTCTTATTTAGAAAGATGGAATGAGGTGTGTGAAGGAGCTATGAGTTTTCTCTGAAAACTCAGGAAACCCGCCTTGCAGAAAACATGCACCCAACTGGGGTACAACATGGCTTTTAGTAATGTGAAGAAATCAGTCTAGTCTTGCACAGAGCCATCTGGATACCCATTTAGAGCCCGAGGAAAATGTCACATCCTCCAGGTGGCCTGTCTGATCTCCCCAAGCAAAACTGATACCCTTTCTTATGAACTCTGCCAGCCTCCCTTGCCTCCGCTATTATCATCCATTCTGTATTGTAGTTATATGACGTATCCTCAACGTCTTGCTGTGATTTTAAACTTTAATAACTTTAAGCTGCTCTGAGACTTTTGGGACACTGTATATTTACCTATATACAAGTTTTATTCCTCCCCTAAACAATTTGATGTTAGGGGCCTGTTTCACTTCAATTTAATTCAACAGAATTTTAAGTAATACTTATATGTTCTGTGCTATGTTCTAGGCATACAAAAAGGCAACAAAAATATTATTTCATGGGGTTTTTAGTCAATTTGCATTCCATTGCACACAAGTATATGCAAAAAGACTGCTAAAAATATATACGTATACATATATTTGAAGCTAATACATCAAAAATGCATTTTCCCTACATAAAAATAAAAATTTAAACAAAAAAAGGGGCAGGAGACAGCTGGGTAGCTCAATGGATTGAGAGCCAGGCCTAAAGATGAGAGGTCCTAGGTTCAAATCTGACCTCAGATACTTCCTAGCTGTGTGACCCTGGGCAAGTCACTTAACCCCCAGTGCCTAGCCCTTACCACTCTTCTATCTTGGAACCAATACATAGTATTGATTCTAAGGCAGAAGGTAAGGGTTAAAGAATTTTTTTTTAATTAAAAAAATTAGTTACAGATTATGAAGAGGTCAAGAAATTCTTGGGTTGGATTGTCTTTGAGAGATTGCAAGGCTTTTCTAATAACACCAAGCTTTTCCCTGAACGCTGGTCCATCTTTTTAATATCAATATTCTCCTAATGTCTATATGTGACAGAACCATAAAACACTGCAATCTTCAAGGGATTGAAATTAAAGATTATCCAAAGGACAATGAAAAGGCATATGGGAGACATGAGCAGGTAGTGAGGAACTTTGAAAGAGAAAAAATGTAAAGAATCACCCAAGAATGTTAAAGTCAAAAAGTTGGTCTCGTCTTAAGGCAAGAGCAAAGAATGACTGATGACAATCTGCTGGCTCCAGTGTTACCCTTACAATGTCAAAAGAAATGGAGGGAAGTAGACCTCCTGGGACAATGTCATGAGAGAATGTGGACAAGAGTAGCACAGGATGGGTAGGCATGAATAGGTTTCAATCTGCATGGTTGGAAGGAATGCCCACAGAATCATTCAAGCATATAACTTTCATTATGAGATTATTGACATAATATTAAAATACTAGAGTCTGTTAAAGAGGAGGCAGTGTTGTACTACAGCCCTATATTTCAGGAAACATTTTTCAAGGATAAAATATGGTCAATTACTAGTTCAATGGTAGTTTTACAGAATCTGGCAATACCAGGCTGTTTTGTTTTTTTTTTTTAAGAAAAGACAAGATTATATTCAGACCTAACAATGTGTTCTACTCTCTTCTTCCATGCACAAATACAGCAACCCAAACTAGGGATTTTTCCCGAAGTACTACAAAAATACACTTAATATTTCTTTGTATTAAATCTGATTCATGAAGAAAATAATACATGTGTTCCTGAGAGATAGTTATCATCCTATTCTCTTTTCTGTACCTCTACAATCAGTCTCTATACCTTTCCCTCATTCCTTTCCTTTCTTAACTCTGCAGTCTGACTTCCAAACTCATCATTCAACTGAAAGTTATCAATGGTTTCAGAATTATCAAATTTAATGGCATTTTCTCAATCCTTATCTTTCTTGACAGCCTTTAACACCATCAGCCACCTTATCTCTATTATTCTCTTCTTTCTAAATTTTCATGAGATCTCACTTCCTGACCTGAATGCTCCTTCTCAGTCTTCTTTGTTGGATCTTTATCTAGGTCATGATCATTAACCATTAGTATCCCCCAAGGCTCTGTCCTGGGTTGTTTTCTCTTCTCCCTCTCCAGTGATGGCAAACCTTTTAGAGGGGTGAATGATGTGAGAAATGTCCTCAGGTGTGTATGGAGAGTGGGAAGGAAACATCCTAGTCCTGCATCCCTCTGACTTTCCAGTAATGAACTCTGGCAAACTCTGTGCTGGGGTGACCATGCACATGCCCACAAAGAGGACTCTGAGTGCCCCCTCTGGCACGTGTGCCATAGGTTTGCCACCACAACTCTATACTAATTCACTTGGTAATCTCATCAGCTTATTATCTCTAAGCAGATGATTCTCAGATCTATTTGTCCAGCCCTAATCTCTCTCTCCTGAGTTCCAGGCTTACATCTCCAACTGCCTAAACATCTAGAACTGGATGTTCTACAGACATCTTAAACTCAACAGACCAATCACTGTATTCATTCATAAAGTTACTTATAATCTTCATTAATTTATGTTGATGATAAAAGTCATACGAGTTATAGAGAAAATAGCATGCTTCTTCTCTGAAGTGATATGTCTCAGACAAAGGAAATGGGATCCACATGAAAGTTCATTGAAATAAGAGCTACTGAGACCCAAATTGCTGTCATCATAAACTGCAGACTATTAATAGAATGTTCTGTTTCCTGACTATCTCTAATCTCCTTTCATCTGTGGAATTGGTTGAGAACCTTCTCCCAAATGCAGAGTTAGAACTATGATAGGGTAATCAAGGCTTTCCCCCAGGGAACCAAATGACAAAGGCATCTAAGTTTAGAAGGGCCTAAAAAGTAACTGCAATCCTTCAGCAGATAAAAACAATGGAATTTTGTGCCTAATTAGCAAAAATAATTAGTTAAAATAGGAAACTATAAGACATCTCCCTACATTCCCCTGAATCCTCTGATGCTGCACACCAAAGGCAGTTTCCTTGGCAGACATATATTTGTGTTCTCTGCTTCTCTATCACAATCTACCCCTTTAAAAGAGGGCATACTTCATGATGTTTGTCCTGGATATGACTATTCCCTGTTTTGGGTTGGCCCAAATAATAGATTCAATCACTCCTTTGTATTTGAGAAACTCCCTGAGATGCCTACCAAGACTGCAAAAAAGAATAAATGGGTCCAGAATAGGCTAAAAGATTGTATCCATTTTAACAATTGTAATTTGTTATTTCAATGGATCTATGAATCTACACATTCGCCATGCATTGTAATTTTTTCATTATCTGTTTTTCCATATGGGTTATTCGTGCCCAACCCATGGTAGAGCCTTCCAAACTCCTATAGGTCTCAACAACCACAATAGGACATACTATATACATTGAACTTTACATAGTCATATCATTTTGATCCTCTTTGAGTATGAAGGACAACATTTTTCCAGTCGATGTTTATCAGCAATACTATGACTATCATGTTGGGGTAGGAAGGGAGAGCTCTGTGAAATTATTTAACATTTAAGCAAATTTCTTCTAACAAAGTCATGTTGTGCTAGCATAAGAATATCAGGAGTACTAAAGCTCCTAATGCTTCCAGCCCAGTCTTCAAAGTCATCATCCAGGAAAGCAACTCCTGTAGAGAAAGGGACTGTCATCTCCATGACCCATCTCTACTACAGGGCAAGAAGCCAATCTCACTGAAGCAATTAGGCATCCTGAAAGAGAAATATGAGTAGCATGTGCCAGGAAAGTCAAAACTCTTATCACCACTTTCCTCAAGAAGTAGCCTAAGAGCCTAAAGCCAAGAGTCTTGAAAATAACAGTGCCTCCCGGATTACTAATCCAGCTTCCAGCCCAAGCCTTCATGCCATCATCCCAAAAAGCAATCTTACAGAGATGTGACCTGGAGACTGATTCTAAGGTGAATGGACCCCACCTTCTCAGAAGCACTGTCACTGAAAAACCAGCAGAAAGTTCCCACCACCAACGTCCTTGGCACTGGTTCAACATAAAAAACAGATGTGATTTTATTAGCAAAAATGATATTAAATAATACACTACCATCTGTTTTGCTTCTGTACTCTAAGGACCATGGAACCTTTCCATCTGACTCACAGATGATATTTCTTATAAGTGTTGTTTCTCTCATTAGAAGGTGAGCCCTTTGAGAGTAAGAACTATGTTGCTTCTCTATTTGTATCCCCAGCACTTGGCACAGTGCTATACAGAGAAATATTTAATCAGTTTTTTATTCATTCATTCATTCATTCATTCATTCATTCATTCATTCAATGAGTTGAAATTTTCAAGGAAATTTAAGATAAGAAAAAGGTGGGTTTTCCAAACTATATTAAAGAAAAGAGGAGGCTTAAGAATAAGACCATTGCTCAGGGTAGATGGGATAATGAGAACTAAAAAACCAAGAGGATATCTGCTCAGTAATTGTTTTGTTTCTATTCTCACTCTCAAGGAAAATGACCTTTAATCGGTTTATTTATGGTTTTATTTGGGGAATTTGATTTTGTATGATGTTCTCTTACAACAATGACCAATATGGAAATGTGTTTTTCATGATAATCCATGTATGGTCCAGAATAGATTGCTTACCATCTCTTAGTGAGGGGTGGGAAGGGAGGAAGAGAGATGGTTTGGATCTTATAATTTTGGAAAACGTGTGTGGAAATTTAAAAAAAAAAAGTGCTAGCAGAATGGGAGAATGCTATAGAGTTTACCTAGATTTGACAAATATTGGATAGAGCATCTCATGCTCTTTGGAGAAGGAAAGACAAGAACCAGAAAATAGTACAAGAATATATTTAGAATTAATTAGCAAGACCCAAAAAATAATCATTAATGATCTGGTGCCAACTAGAAGCAGATATCCAGTAGAACTTCAGATTCTGTGTTTTATCATGCTATTCAATATTTTATCAATGACTTAAAGGCACAGATAGTATATTCATTGTCTATCAGAGAGATGTCACAAACTGAGAGGGATAAGCAGCATAATAGATGACAGAGGTAGAATTACAAAAATTTTTGATAAGATAAAATTTTGAGCTGGATGGAGTAAGATAAATTTTAAGAGGAACAAGTTATTTATGGGTTTTTAAGAAACCCTTACCTTCTATCTCAGAATCTATATCAAATATCAGTTCTAAGACAGAAGAGTAGTAAGGACTAGGCAACTGGGGCTAAATGACTAGAAGATCACACAGCTAGGAAATATCAAGGCCAAATTTTAACCCTGAACCTCCCATCTCTAGGCCTGGCTCTCTAATCACTGAACCACCAAGCCACCCCTTAATCATGGATTTTTTTTTTAATGGATGGTCAGTTTGAAAAAAATCTGGGCACTTGGATAGAGTACAAGCTTAACAATGTGATATGGAAGTCAAAAACACTAAGCATACTTTTTTACACATACAGTCCCACTAATACTCTACCCTGATCAGACCACACCTGAAGAATAGTGTTCTCTTTTGGGTACCACATTTGGAGAAAGACATAGATAAGGTAGAGTATATCCAGTGGAGGGCTCTCAGAAAAGAGAAGAGCCTCCAGTCCATGCCACATAAGAATTGGCTAATAACTGGGAGAAAAGAAAACTTCAGGGCAAGTGAGAGTAGGGACATAATATAGATAGATAGATAGATAGATAGATAGATAGATAGATAGATAGATAGATAGATAGATAGATAGATAGATAATTGAAAGGGCTTGAGGAAGAGAAATTAAATTTGCCCCTAGAGAACAGAACTCTATGAAGCTGCAAAAAAAAAAAACTTGATATAAGACAAAATCTTGAGAAAGAGAAATCAGATCTGCCCCTAGAGAATAGAACTCTATGAAGCTGCCAAAGGGAAAAAAAAAAAAAAAAAAAAAAAAAAAAAAAAAAAAAAAAAAAAAAAAAAAACTTGATATAAGACAAAATCTTCTATCAATTAGAGCTATCCAAAAGTGGAATGGGCTGCATCAAGGATAAAGGTTTCTCCTTCTTAGGGGTGTTCCATCAAAAGCTAGATAGCCACTTTTAAAGTATACTATAGTGGGGATTCTTTTTTAAAGTATCAGATGCACTCAAAGATTATTAAGGTCCTGTCTAGCCCTGAAACTCTATGATTCCAACTCAAAAGGCTTGGGAGACATTTCTCTACATCATGCTGTTTGGTGCTCTGGCTTCCCAGATTGTGATGGGCTTTGCATCACTCATTATTGCTTTTACACATTACTTATTCTACTACCCCCCCTTCAATGCCCTCTCTCATCTTTTCTGCCTATCACAAATTATCTTCACTATCCATTTTGGTGCTGGAGTTTTATGCTGTTCCTATATTTCGGTCTCGCCTTCCAGGTAAGTCCATAATCTCCTTGACCATAAGGAACCATCTCAAGCTATATCCCTAGATAGCACAGATAGTAATCCTGGACACATAGTAAGTGCTTGGATTGTAATGACTTGGATTGACTTTCATTACACAAGACATAATAGTGAAACTTTTTCTTCTTTTTAATGGCATTTAAAAAAGTTTCTGTCATCCAGATTGATCAGAGGACCTGAGAGATGCAACACTTTGGGCAACCTACAAAGTGGACTGAAGTCTTTGCCTTTGTTTCAGCAGCAGGTGGTATTCTCTAGGCATGGTAATGTGCTACTGCCAAGGCAATAGAGTTCAGAGTCACAGGAATTAAAAAACTGATAGTGCATGACAGGCTTAGAAAGAGGATGCAAAGATCAGGATTTGAGTTACCTGGGAATTCTAGGCTTTCCTGTTCCTCCCTGCTGGTGCCTTCCCTCCAGGATCACCATCCACCTAGTCTGAATATACCTTGCATGTACATGGTTGCTTGCATATTGTCTACTCCATTAGAATGTGAAATCCTTGACAATAGGATCCATGTATGTGCCTTTCTTTATAGCTTTGTATCCCTTGTGCCTCGGCATGTTATGTTTCTTGACTGGTCACTATGCTACAAGACTCCTTTAGACTAAAAGTTGACAATATTTCAGAAGTGGGTTGCCAAGCTGCTGATCCCTCTGTTTTTGTCATTCTTATCTTCTTTCAAGATAAACTTTAGAGTTTTGGGGTGGGAAGATCGAAAGGAAGAGAGGGACAGAAAAGTAGGAAATTGTTCTAATAACCAAGAAACATTTTCTACTTGGAATAATTTCTGCCACCCCCTATTCCTCTCATTAGAGAGTCTCTGAGTAACAATTTCCTCTTTCAAAGTGCAAATATGCGGAGAGGGTTAAACTTAAACCAGTCATTCACACTAGAAAGCTGATTGCTTTAATAAGAATTTAATAACAGGTGATAGCCACACAGAGGAAATGAGAATTTTGATTGGGAATTGAATGGAGGAAAGGAAGGAAAGGCTAATTTTGAAATATGAGACAGTTTCAAAGGACAACAACACCAGGGGAGGTTTTATGGGGGAGGGCAGAATTTGGGCATCTAGAAAACCTACAAAGATACTGGGTTCTTGAGGGATTGAGGGAAAAGCTTACATAAAAGTGGAACAGTCAGGGAAGAGAAAGAATGAAAAAAACAAAGTGCTAAAGCTTTGCTCTTTACTTAGAGGCTTGATAGTATCTGGGGGCACGCAGCACCACTGAGACTCACCTACCTACACATGCTTTAGACACTAGTAAAAAATATGACAGTGCTTCAATAGTTAGAAAAGCAGTGGTAACAATAGAAAAATTATATAGTAACAATATACATAGAAGCATGGACCAGATTTTCTCTTATATGTAGAACATAGAAAGCAGAAAACATAATTAAATTAAACTCAAGTAAGATCACACTGGCAAAATTCAGAGCCAAAAGGGTGATGGACTTGGAGATCAGAAAGCTGACTTCAAATTTTGCCCCCAAGATATACTAACTCTCTGACATACAGAGACTATTTTTTCATCCCATCCATGAAATGGGCATAATAATACTTGCAACTCACTCCTCCCAGGGTTGTTGTGGAAAAGATCCTTTGAAAACCACAAAAGATTATATCTATGATTATACTAAAACTCTTATTAACTTTTCCATATCCAAAGGTTAAAAAAATGCTCCAAAACACAGACTATAATTTTTTAAAGAAACGCAGGTATTTTAATCACATGTAAATCAACAATTAAATCACAACTATATTTTTCAAAAGTTATATTTGTGCTGTGTCATCAAAAGCCACTTAAAAGTTCAGCATAGAAAGACATATATCCTCAAATAGCATCACTGAGAATTTCTGATGCATCATTTTATGATTAAAGGTATTTGTACATAAAAGGGAAATTTCATACAAATCAAAATTATTTCAAAATATAAGGCTATAAACACTGAACTGAAGGTAAAAATGGAAAAGCTGGAGAAAAAAAGGTTAACATGCAAGTTATATATTCAATAATTCAGGTCAATTCAACAGGCAGAGATGATGACAGATCATGGTAAGCCCATGCTACGTTCAAAGAAGTCATGGGCAAAGGAAAAAGGGACACAGTTCCTGCTCTCAAAGAGCTTACACTCTAAAGGGGGAAGCCGTATGATATATTTACAAATAAGTATAATAAAAAGAATAAGAGACAAAATACTCTAGAGAATTTTGAAGGAAAAGACTTCAACTATAAGGGATGGAGGAAAAACAAAGAAGTCTTCTTCAAAGAGGCAAGCATCTGAGCCTGGTCTTGCCAAAAGAAAAGGATTTCAGTAGTCAAAGATGAGGGATTATGTTCCAGGAATCAGGGGAGGCAGAAGAGAGACAGAATATCTAGTAATCCAGGCCAGTTTGAACAGAGAGTACTTAAAAGCCTTTGAACAATGTGAAGTGAGACTGATAAATTAGGTTAGAATCTAAATGCTGTGACTCCTTATATAAAGCTGTCTACCCCAATTTAAGGTATTCAGTCATAAAATACAATTATAAAGTCCCTAAAGGTCTCACCTTTTTTTTTTTAAAGGACTTAAAACTTGGGAGGAAAAATCACAACAGTTTAAGACGGGGTTGTTCAATTAAAATTAATTTGTAAAAATAGTTTCTAAGCCAAAGAGTAACTGTTAATGTTTCTCATAGGTTTCAATCCCTTAGCACCTTTAAATAGAATTGACACGATATGTTGTCCATCAGAGAATTTAAAGCCCTATCGCATAGGTAGTGCCTAGTTCATCTGTCCACGTGAACTCTGAAACAGCTGTGGAGAGAACATTATTTTATAAAAACTAAAATTCACATCTATCCAAGAACAGCAGAGCCAGGAAGAATAAACATTTTCACTAATCAATAAGAAAGCGAAGATTCTCTGGGTTGGCTGTGGGTCTTTGGTTTAGTTTGGGGCAATT
The DNA here is from genome assembly GCF_016433145.1 of Gracilinanus agilis. Taxonomy (NCBI): domain Eukaryota; kingdom Metazoa; phylum Chordata; class Mammalia; order Didelphimorphia; family Didelphidae; genus Gracilinanus; species Gracilinanus agilis. The sequence continues at coordinate 137,692,291 of NC_058131.1, read as the reverse complement.
ATGGTTATGTCTTAAATAGCCATGGTTTTCATCAGGAATTTCCATGACCGTAAATTTCTATTCACAGAAGAAGTCAATGTCCTGAAATAGAAATAGGAAAACAGTAACTCAGCTAATAAAATAAAATAAAAATAGGCTCTTTAAGAGTTTGTTAAACCAAAAGGAATCATACCAGGATTCTATGCTTGGTCCCCTCATTCCAAATCTAATGCATCACAGTTACTTCCCACATTTAAGGTTCAAAACCAATAATAAAAGTTTTCAAACTTTAAACTCTTTTAAAAGTACTAGGTGATACAACAAATAGAGCACTGGGCCAGGGGTCAAGAAGACTTGAGATTAAATTTAACTTCATATACTTCCTAGCTGTGTGATCCAAGGCAAGTTACTTTATCTGTATTTACCTCAGTTTCATCATCTGTAAAATGGGGATAATAATGGCACCTACCTATCAGGATTGTTGTGAGAATCCAATGAGATAATATTTGTAAAGTGCTTGGCACCTCATATAAGCTTAATAAGTGCTTGCTTTCTTCCTTCTTATCTTTTTGACAGATCTCTCCCTCTCTCTCAGCTTAATATCAAAAGTAGACAACAGGTGAGAAGCAATCTTGGAATTATTAGGAAATGGTCTTAAGTTACTCTGCCCAGCAAGCAGTAGGCACCCTCCTGGAGAGCCCATTTCCAGTCTCTGCCAGCAGAATGACTTTCCCCATGTCCAAACAACAACCTTGCTGAGTTAATGAAAAGGATTTTTTATTCCTGCCACTGGGTTTTTGGACTCTGGGACCCTGGAAAGGATTCAGCTGTAATTTCATACATAAAGCAGAGTCTGTCTGCTTCAAAATAAGACATTCACAGATGGTTTCAAAATACTTTAATTTTCTATGTGGGTTAATCATTTCTTTTTCCTTCACTATACACAAAAATAAATAAAGTCTAACTACTGGACCTGTTTCAGAACACATGGTTTAAGTCATGCTATTTGTGCCTTTTTTCATGGAATTGGCAAATTATCCTTTTTTTTTTTTTTTTTTTTTTGTCTAGTCCTTTGATTTTTATTGGTATTGGGAATTTTAGAAACAGATTGGCGACCTGTCTACGTCTTCCTAAGATCTCAGATTCAGAGCTCAAAGAGACCTTGGGGTCCACTTGGTCCAAACCCCTCATTTTACAGGTAAGGAAACTGAGACCCATAGAGGTACCCCTATTTGCCCTGGGACGCAGAGTTAAGATGGATCAGAAGCTGAGAATTGGCTTCAAGAGTTCTGACTCCAAAGGCAGTGCATTTTCTTCTGTGCCCTTTGAGTCTTAGAGTTGTCTGGGGCAGTTCATTTAAGAGTCTTGCCTCTGGACAATTCCAGTTTGCCTAGCTTTAAGGCAAGCTCTCATATCTACTATCCAATACTAAATAGTTTTCTAGTATATATTTATAACACATATACACATGTGTGTCTTAAAATATGGTTCTGTTGAATAGCAATGGAACTCCTAATAACATCCTATCTTGGTCATATGTGTATATGATATGAATAAATATTAGAAATAAATATTAGAAAATATTTTTTTGGTACTTAAAATATTGTGGTACCTGTTGAATGGTTCCAAGTTTTAGTGGAAAGAAGGCAAAGATTAAAGGCAGGAAGCACTAAGCTCAGGTCCTATCTCTTGCTCATTCCAATGGTGTGAATACAGGCAAAGTATTCTCTCAGCACCCACAACACTCTGAGTTACCAATCTGCATCCATGAAGGAGTTTCCATACTGGAAGCTCCCTATATTTATGATAATAATTGGCATTGTCAGTTATCACCATTATCATTGTAACTTTCATATATAGCATTTTAAATTATTAAATAATTATTTAAATTAGTTAATATAATTTTAAAGAAAACAATATAATTATAATATATAATAAATTATCTCATTGATGTTTCACAACAACTCTGCAAGATCAGGACTTGTTCTGAAGGTGAGGACATTGAAGCTCAGAGAAATTAAGTGACTCGTTCAGATCATAGAGTTAATGTGACAGAGGCAAGATCTGAAGCTAAATCTTCCAGATGTCAGGTCCGGCCACCTATTCATTATACCAAAATCTCTTTGGCATGGATCAAATCCCAGGTTCAGACCAATGCGTATATATATATACATATATATATACATATATATATGTATATATATATATCGTGCCTTGTGTATAGTTGTGCATATGCACATTTTATGGCACAAATAGGCAAGTGTGTACATTTAAACATGTACACATGCCTATACGGTAAAGTATATAATTACATAACATATAAGATATTTATAGTATAGTATAATATATTATAAGTTTATAATAATAAACTATGAATTAAAACAAGAAATATTACGAATCTAAAGCTATCTGTGCCAATTCAGGGATCATATTTTCATGTACTTTCAAAACTGCTTACCGTTGTAGGAATTTCTTTGGTTGCTTCTTGGTAGACATGTTGCTCTTTGACCAAATTGCTGGGAAAATACCCTACAATTCCCATTTCTTCTTCATAATGTTCACCATATACCTGAAGTTGAGTACAGGAACCATTAGACATATTGATTCTATTGTTTTCTACATTTCAATCAAGTCATTCTTTTATGGGTAGATGCAGTGTGGACAAAGCTGAGGAGATGGTTACGGGGCAGCTTTCCCCAAAGTAGCATGCATGAATTTTAGCAGCAGATAGTCCTAAGTCTATAAAAGTTACACAATTAGAATGATTAACAAGGTCTGTAGGCTAAAACTAAAGGATATTTCCTTTTAACAGTAAGTAACTTTTAAAAAATTTTTCATTCAAGAGGCTTTTCAATCCCAGGGGATTCAAAGTAAATCAGTATTTTGGAATCTGATGCTAACACAGACTCTAGTAACAGTATTTGTCTTGGCAGGAAAGAACAAATGTCTTCAAAGGTTTGGTTCAAAATAGTGTTCACTTTTGTCTAGAAGCAGTTTCTTTGGAGAATCTTCACAAAGATTTTTTACTGTTTTAAATGTCATTAACTAATACTGGGTCATGTGGTGTAGTGGACAGAAAGCCCATAACATCAAAGAGAGTTAGGCTGGAAAGAACATCCGGGTGGGGGGAAGGGCGCAGAAGAGCTGGCTTCCAGGGTTTGAAGGGCTGTCTTGTGTTCTGCTCAGGGGCAAAACTAGAAGCAGTGGGTTGAAGTTGAAAAGAGGTAAATTTAGGATTTTAGGGGGAAACTTCCTGACAATTAGAGCAATCCTGAAGTAGAATGAGTTGTCCTAAGAAGACAGTCCTCTTCACTGGAGGGACTTAAGAAAAGGTTAGATGGCCATATATTTGGCACATGGTCCAGGAATATTCTTGTTCCCTTATAGGCAAACCAAGAGTAAACATGGAATAATGGAAAGCATGCTAGCCTCTGGGTCAGAAAGTCCTTATATCAATTCTCATTATGTCATTTATTAGTTGTGTGATGCTTGGCAAGGCACAACCTCTCTGAGCCTTAGTTCCTCTCCTGTAAATTGGGTATAATATTGACAATAACTCTCTCACAAGGTCATGTGGCTCACAGATGAGATAATGAATGCCACGTGCCTTGCAAACTTTATATCACTAAGTAAATGCCAGTTATTATTATGGTGTCTGGGTTCTTTCTAATGATTGAATCTGTGATTAAAAGTATGATAGGATCCAATTAAGAATTTGCCCCAGTGACTGGACCAATTCAGATATACCTGCCTAGAAAGCTTCCTCAGTCTTTTTGAAATAAAGTCAAAACCAAGAGGGGTGGATCATTTTCCCGTGTTGACAACTAATGTTCATACCTACATAAAACAGTTTATTATTCCCTGGGAAAAAAATCATCTAGACCCGGAGCAAGGACAAGACATTTTTGTGTACTAGAAAAGGTTGAAAATTCACTCCCTGGGGGTTACCATCCATCAGATTGAAAGCATTCACAGTTAAAACATGCAACTTAATTTATCCCAAAATAAATGCCTACAAACCAGAGGGGGCAGAATTATCTAGCATTAAAAATGCATGCATTAAGGGCAGCTAGTTACTTCAGAAGATGGAGAGATAGAAGATGCAGGTTTCAAATTTGGCCTCAAGAATTTCCTAACTTTGTGACCCTGGGCAAGTCACTTAACTGCAATTGCCTAGCCTTAACAATGGTTCTGCCTTGGAACTAATGTTTAGTATCAATTTTAAGACAGAAGGTAAGGGTTTTTAAAAATGCAAGCATCATAAAAATTATAAGAAATGTAATTTATTGCACCATTTCCTTTGTGTTCTGCTCTAGACAAAAGTTACCTCTGGTCTTAATTCTGTAGAGATCTACATAATTTTGTTCTGTATATACCAGCACTTTTTATATAGAATGAATATACAAAGAAAAAATGCATTTGCATTCTGTGAAATTTTCATATTAATAGCACTCTACATTGACATTTACCCTATTATTAGTAAAGTTTAAAATAACAATGACTAGTTTTTAATGGAAATTCATCAAAAATAGACAAATAGTAACAACCTTACATATCCATGATTGTGTATAATAAAATCTCATCTTACACTTCCAGCCCAAAATTCTCCAGCTTCATTTTCCTTCACAAGTTTTGAATAAACATAGATCTGCTGCCCCTTTTTAATGTTAATGAATCTACAGTCGGGGGCATTATAATCATCTTGAGCTTTAGCAAGAGAAATCGTATCTGGGGGGAAAAAGACATGGATACATTTATTGCATACATTTTATTATAATAAATACAAAGTATGTATTAAAAATACTACTAAACCTGAGTTGACAAATACCATATATAGGTCAAAATTTGCATTACACATCATAAATCACAAATAATAAAAGGGAAAAAAAACTTCCCTTTGTAGAAAAGTTAACAAAATATATTTCCTAAAAGAAAGAAACCATTGAAAGATCAGAAAAAATGCTAATCAAGCATACATTGGATATTTTTTCATTAGAAAACACAATTAGATTTTATGCAAATATATCCACATTCAATTATATAGTGCAATAATTTGAAAGGCACAGAATAATCCTTACAGACACACTCTTCGTCCGCACAGAGCTTCTTAGTAGCAAGTTTTTCCATAAAAATTCCATGCACAACACAAGTTGCCAGAAGACTAAAAAAAAAGAGAAAAAATATCCTTTGCATGACCCTTTCCATTGTCTTTGCTGGTACCTCTCACCATCAAATGTGGACCAGCTTCAGTAACTCCTTTCTTTTATGTAAAATCTAAACATCTGGATAAATAATCTCAACCAATGGGATTTGAGGCTAACATTCCACTACTTCCTCAGTTTAAACTACACTCTGTGGACTTATTTACAAAGTATAATCTCCTCTACCCTTTCTTTACAAAGATATGTTTGTTGGAGGGGTTTTGTGGCCATTGAAAAGCTGGAGTATTATTTATGTTTGAATTTTTCAAAACATGCATTAAAATGGCAATTTTGCTTTAAATTCTTTCCCACTCACGTATGATGATCTGCTACTTACATTTGAAGGAATTTTTTGAAAATACACACCTGGATTTTTTTTCTTAAAATAAAATAAAATTACAGGTCAGTTACATACCACACAAAGATGTTTAGCCTTATAATTAATTCATTTGTCATTTGCTTTAAAGTCATCAAGAGTCAAATCCACAAATATTTATTAATCACTCATTATATGCCAGGCACTGTGCTAGCACTGAGGACACAAAGAAATGCAAAAAAAGTAGTCCTCTCTCTAAAGGAGCTCATGGGGGAGACAAAATGCAAATAAACTATTTACAGACAAGACATATACAGAATAAATTGGAAATAAAATCAGAGAGAAGCCCCAAGCTTTAAGAGAGATTAGGAAAGTTATACAACTTCTGAAATAAATAAAATATATTTCAAACTGGATGTCCAGAGATCCCTCCAACCCAAAAAGTCCAAAACTGAACTCATCATCATTCCCCTCAAAACTTTCTTTTCTTCCATTTTCCCATTTTCGTCACCACCATTCTTTATCAGGTTCATAATCTTAGCATTAGCCAGACATATGCAATGGATTGTCCAATCTTGTCCTTTTTACCTTCCCATCTTCCATATCTATTGCTTCTCTTTCCTCAAATAGCTCAGGCTCTTGTCACTTCTTTTTTAGATTATTGCAACAGAGAAACAATTGGTCTCCGTGTCTCAAATCTCTCACCACTCCAGCTCATCCTACACAATGCTGCCAAAGTAATTTACCTGAAGTTCAGATCTGACCATGTTATTCCTTTACTCAGTCCTCTTTGGTCTCTTTCTTCCAATTTCCTTTAGAATCAAATACAAACCCTTATGTTTAACTTTTAAATCCCTATAGCAACTGCCCTATTCAAGCTCATAGGATATTACTTCCTCTCCCATGTGATAGTCCAGTCCAGAAAAACTGGCTTTTTCTTACTCTTCCTTCTGCAGGACAGCCCATCACCTGTTTCCAGGCATCTGATTCCCTATGAATTCCATCTTGCACTTACTTCAAAATTCCTCTCTTCCTTCTAGAGCTCTCTTGAACCCACCTTCTATATGACACCTTTTGAGACCCCTTAGCTAATAGTGCCTTCCCTCCTACATACTACCTTGTATTTATTTACTTTATATCTATTTGTACTTACTCATTTTGTATTTATGTTGTACGTATCAATTAATACAATTTAATTTTTTTTTTTTACATTTTTAAACCCTTAACTTCTGTGTATTGGCTCCTTGGTGGAAGAGTGGTAAGGGTGGGTAATGGGGGTCGAGTGACTTGCCCAGGGTTACACAGCTGGGAAGTGTCTGAGGCCAGATTTGAACCTAGGACCTCCCGTCTCTAGGCCTGGCTCTCAATCCACTGAGCTACCCAGCTGCCCTCTAATTAATACAATTTAAGCAAAAAAAGACAATTCTAATTCTAAAAAGACATTCTAATAGGGGAGAAAGAAATGGTGTCAATGTCCAGAGATAAGAGTAATAAAGCTTAGCTGGCCTGGGGCTTTCCTCAACATGGACATTCTGGGAGGAACTCACAAATGGGAAAATGGCAGGGACAGGGAATGTTCCCAAGTAAGAGATAGAAGGAAAAGAAGAAACTTCTAGGGTAAGAAGGCAACCCAGGTATGGAACAGAAGACCAGAGAGCCAGAAGCAGTCAGGAAAATGAAAACCTGAATTGTCCTACTCAGCCTAACATTTTACTGGCAGATCTGTAAGAAGGCAGATACAGGACTGATATTTTGAAACATACTTTTAGAAATGATGACAGGTAGCAAAATTGCTGAGCAAAACTGTATCTAAGAATATTTTAGTTAACAAAAGTGTTTAAAGGGCAATAGTAAAAGAAAAAAAATGTCAATGACTTGTTTGTAGGTATGGTTAGGCACGTGCCTCTGTTCCCCCCAAGAACCCAAGAAAGGAGCAGAATATAGAATTCAGGTAGTTTAGACAGAGGCATTTTTTTAAAGCTCTGCTTTATTTACTCTACTGATTTGGGTTTAAAAAGAAAAACTAGAAGGTCCTGTACCTCCTACCCACAGATATTGAAGGGGATCTGACAAATGAGATATATATCTCCAACAAATGAAGAGGATTGAAGAAGCAACTATATTATAGAGCTTGCCCTGGAGCTCAACTTTATACTTTTGAAGCTTCCAGACTTCTTCTCATATCCTCCAACTTTAACCCCCCAATTTTTCCTCACACTTTAGAAATCAGTTTCCATACCAAACGATGTCTGCCACTGTCTCTAGGCCCACATTCAACATAAAACTGGTGTCTGCAACCTCGGTAGTATTTACTTTTGATGTTCTTTGATAAAATGTAGGCAGGGAACCCAGCTATCATCTATTTGATCCCAGAGTAAACAGCTATAAAAACCTGAAAGCTAAATTTAAAAAAAAATGGAATAGTAGGACTTACAGAAACTTCCAATTTCACACCTCCTTGCCTTAAACTCCAATCATTAACCTTAATCTTGAAAAAAACCTTATGGTCAAAACATGACGATAGCATAATCTTTTAAGTATTTCAGAGGGGGTGGTTTGATTGAATGTATATCCAGCCAAGGCTTTTTCTAGTCACACCCTACCAGGAAAATGCACTAACTCCCAGAAGTCAGCTGCAGATTATTAAAACTCATACCGGAATTGGCAGTCTCCTGCAACTCTAATGGCAAAGCAAAATTTCTCATTTGAATAGTATTTTCTTTTAAATTAGAAAAATAAAATGTCCCATTATATGAAAGGAACATGTAAAAATCCACGTTTACAGTGTTTTACAAAGACATTAACTTGGTGAAACAGTGGATAGAGTGATGGGTCTGGAGTCAGAAGATCTAAATTCAAATCTAGCTTTAGATACACTTAAGCTATGTGATCCTGAGCAAGTCATTTAAACTCCATCTACCTCATTTTCCTTGTCTCCACAAAATAGGGATAATAATAATAATCTCTACCTCTCTGTTCTTTTGCGACAAAATGAGCTATTTATGAAGTATTTTGCAAACTTAAAACTCTATATAAATGCTATTATAATCAAGTGATTTGCCTTACAGTGAGGTTGCCCCACCTCAATGTAGTTTCTATAATAGATGGATGAGTCAACCTTGTTTAACTTTTAAAACTCAATTGCAGGGATAGTTATGTGTTTCAGAGGATAGAGTGCTAGGGCTGGAGACAAGAGGCCCTGGATTCAAATTTGACCTCAGATTCTTTTTTTTAACTGTTATGACCCTGAGCAAGGCACTTAATCCCCATTGCCTAGCCCTTAACACTCTTCTGGCTTGGAGCCAATACATTGCACCGATTCTAAGACAGAAAGTTAGGATTAAAAGAAAAAAACAAAACTTTTATTGTACTGCCCATCCCTTTCCAGCTATTTGGATGAGACAGTGATTCGTAAGTAACTATCATTTACTAATAATGTCTAGTACATACCAAACTCTGTGCTAAACCCTAGGAATAAAAGGAAAGCAAAATACCACCACCACCACTTTGCTCTCAAGAAGCTCCCAGTCTAACAGGAGAAACAACATACAAATAACTGTGTACAAACAAGATGTAGATAGGATAAATTGAGGGTAATCTCAGAGGAAAGGCACCAAAATTAAGGATGTCGCAGGGCTTTTCACAGATGATGGGGCTTCAGCTGAGGCTTGAATGAATGAATGGAGCCAGGGAAGCTAAGGTTTCCCAGAAAAGAACCTTGGGGGGTACCCCTTAGTTAGTGGGCTTGACTTGGAGATTCAGCAAAGAAGACAGGAAGGAGAACCAGGAGAGAATAATGTCATGAAAACCTTAAGGAAGAGATTATCAAGAAGAGGATGAGAGACTGCCAAACATTATTATAAAACAGTCAAGAAGGATGAGGATTGAAGAAAGAACATTAGATTTGGCAACTAAGATCATATGGGGCAGCTAGGTGGCTCAGCAGACTTAGAGCCAGGCCTAGAGACTCTGGATGTTCTGGGTTCAAATTAGGCCTCACACTTCCCAGCTGAGTGACCCTGGATGAGTTACTTATTCTCCATTGATTGCCTAGCTCTTACTGTTTTTCTACCTTGAAACCAATACAGTATTGATTTTAAGACAGAAGGGCAAGGGTTAAAAAAAGAGAGCGATCATTAGTAACTTTAGACAGTAGTATCAAATGAGGTTGGAAGCCAACTGTAAAGTGGAAATATCTAATGTTGATGGAGGGATAAAGATTAGAAGAACACGGTTCAGAACGGCAGGGCAGGGGGAGAGGTGAAATGAAACAGCTTATGATCAGATGAAGAAATCCAAGTTCATGGACGTGGGTGTAGAACAGCTGGTCTTACCATCACCTATAGGTGTTCTACACCCATGTCCATGATATTTCCACTTTACAGTCTGGCTTCCGACTCTATGGTGAAGTCCCCTAAGCAGAAGGGCAGAAGTTGGGAAGGAAAAACTAATCCAGAAACTGAACTCAGTGAGGGAGGAGAGTGTCGTAGAGGTGAGTAGATAATACCTACCAGAATCCTGATTAGGTGATAAATATGGATTGAATGTCAAGGAATAAGAGGCTAATGAGTTCTGGAGTGGCAATGGTGAGCACAGACTAATCAAGATCCCTTGCTGAGACTAGGGAGTTGGGAAGCTGTCATCTGGAAGGAGTCAGGTCTCGGTGAGTGCACGAAAGAAGCAAGAAAGGAAAAAAAATTAAGGTGAAATCTAGCTTACTACCCACAGAGCACATTCTAGAAAGCAAGGGATGGGGAGAGGAGAGGGATGGGAATGAGAACAATCAGTGAAGAATGGAGAACAAGATTGAACAATGATTACCTGTGGGTTCATAATCACTGGAATGGGGGGGTATGACTGGTTAGAAGTAGGTTAATGGTTGAGGAAGGTTTGGCCCTGGGTAGAACTGTCACAAGCATCAGGCAGCTGTGTGTAGCTGAAAAGTGGTATGGATAGAGTGCCCAGGCAGGGCAAGGCAAGCCCTGTGGAGGCGAAAATGGCCAGAAAGGTTGACTGAACCACAACTGAGAAAGATACCTGATTAAGGTGAAAAGAAATTTTAATGTTAGGCTTAAAAAATATTAAGGTTCTATTGTACACAGAGACTGATATACTATGGTACAATCGAATGTAATGGACTTCTTTACCAGCAGCAATGCAATGACACAGGACAATTCTGAGGGATTTATGGTAAAGACGCTACCCACATTCAGAGGAAGGACTGCAGGAGAGGAAACATATAAGAAAAACAAATGCTTGAACACATGGGCTGAGGACATGATTGGGGATGTGGACTCGAAATTACCATAACAATGCAACTAACAACAATTTGGAAATAGGTCTTGAACAAGGACACATGACAAAACCAGTGGAAATGTGTGTCGGCCATGGGTGGGGGGAGTGCAGGGTGTGAAGGGGAAAGTAGGAGCATGAATCATGTAACCATGTTAAAAATGAATATTAATAAATGATTAAAAAAAAATTAAGGTTCTTCAGTGGTGTTGTGGGATAGGATCCAAAAGTAATTTTTTAAAAAAAGGCATTAATTTTAAAAGTTTAAATGAAGTTTGAAAAAATCTATCCACATATTATTTAGGGTTAGGCTTATGGAAAGATTCCAATCAGATGACACTGAGGTCTCTTTTAGTCTTGAGAGTCTGAGAACTTTGTAGTCAGCACTTTTTTTCACTTATCCTCCCAAAAGGTAGGAAATTGTGAAAAATTTTCTGATTACCCTTTTCTTTTGCTCTATAGGATCATCATTTTCTACCCTCATGAAAAAAAATTAGCTGCTTACTAATTTTCTCTCTCAAATACAAAATTTTAAAATATTTCAAAGCTCCTATTAGTCAATCCAAAATAAATGTGGTTAGGAAAACACAATTAAAATGTAGCTATAGAAAACATTACAACATAGAACAAGCTGATAAAGAAAGAAATGCTCCCTTCCCCACCAAAAAAGGCATAACATGACATATTGAATACAAGTAAGTTTTAATTGTACAAAATGTCTCTTGCATGTTGCAGTAAACAAAATGTGTAGGGAACACTGGAAAATTTGAGTTTTAAAAAAATTTACACAAAACATTTTACTTCTTTCACTACTGCCTTCAGAAAGTTCTTCAAAATTTCTAAATTGTATATTTTGAAAAAGAAAGAACAAAAGTCATAAATAAAACTAAGGCATTCAAAAAGTATCCATAAAGCTATTTCTTGGCATATGTAATTTTCATGGCATGGGATGGTGTGATCTTAAATCCTTGTAAGGCATCTCTGGCAGCACCAGCCTGCCCATCATTTTCAAACTCCACAAAAGCAATGTCATGTCTCCCAGGTACCAATCGTACTTCTTTGAAACCAGGAAACCTTTAATTAAAAAGAAGAAAAATGAGTAATGTATTTAAATATTACTTATGAAAGAAATTGATACTAACACACAAACCTGCCCATGAAGCACACCACTCCAAACAAAAAAACGAAAGTAAAATCAAGACTACAAAAACGATATATCTATATCAAGTTTTCCCAAAGCTTTGTCTTATGTTTTACTCATATTTATATTAAGTTCAAATGACAATTAATTCTAGACTTAATCAGTGAACTAGCAAAAAAATTGTTATTCTGTAATAAAGATAAAATCATGAAATTATAATTTGTCCTATATCAGGGGCTTTCATTAGAAGCAAAGAATCACTTATTAAAAAAAACCACAATAACAAAACAAACTTACTGATTAAACAGCATAGATAACATCATTTCATTAGTCTCCTCTGGCAAGTTATTTAGGAATAAAATATAATTTGGTGGGTAGTCAGGCACCTACAAAAAAAAAGCAAAATGAAAGTTAGATTGCAAGGAAAAGAACTAGAAGTAATTCCCCTTTAAAAGGAAAAGTACTCTATTTCTTATTAGAAACATCTTCTCATCAGTTCTGGAAGGGGGAATGGAAGAAGGGTGGAAAAAATCATGAATCATATAACCATGGAAAAATATTCTAAATTTTTTTAAAAAGTCTTCTTGGGTAACTTGCTGTGTTTGAGAAATTGTTGCCACTTAAGGCATGGTATCTTCTATCTTCCTAGAATTTATCTTGGGAAAGTTTTGTTTCTTTTTAAATATTCCATAAAGAGGGGGCAGCTGGGTAGCTCAGTGGATTGAGAGTCAAGCCTAGAGACGGGAGGTCCTAGGTTCAAAATTTGGCCTTAAGACTCTTCCCAGCTGTGTGACTCTGGGCAAGTCACTTAACCCCCATTGCCTATCCTTAACCACTCTTCTACCTTGGAACCAATACACAGTATTGTTTCCAAGATGGAAGGCAAGGGCTTAAAATAAATATATAAATATATGAACAAATAAATAAATATTCTATATATAAAGTTACCTGAGGATTTTGAGTTGAATTTCCTTGAGTGTTTGCTGAATTTGGTGTAGCCTAACAAGAGAAACATAAACAATGTTACAATTTCTTATCAGTACAAACAGCAGGAGTTCAGATTTATAATTACTGAAGTACTTTAACAGCTTCAGGAAGCTATTACATTTTGTGCTCCATTAAGAATATAACTTTTGATGCCAGGTCTAAAACAAATAAGGATAATTTCTTTTTAAAAATGATCATAAAAGTCAGCCCTTATTTTGAAAAGCTCAGGCCTGATTAAAAAACAAAAACAAAACAAAAACATTTAATAGTTCTTTTTTAGGGTGATAATCTCACTTGTGCAGTATAATCTACATTAAATCTCCCACTAAAGTTACTCAAAACATTCATAGAAAAGGACCTTCATTAAAGTATTTCTTCTGAATAGTAGAAAAGTCCAGAATTTAAGAATGCCTCAAAAGACAAACATTTCATGTAGTGCATTTTTTTAATCTAGAAGGCAAAAAAAAAAAAAAAAAATTCACAGTAGACTAAAAACCTTAGTTTCAAAATAAAATTATAATATATTAAGTGTGAATTTATTCTAGAGTTAAAAATGTCAAAGATTTCTTTATATACATAATAACATTTGTCTGAGACTTCAGCCACTCAGCATAAGAGCTGACAATATATACTTAAAAGTCAATAAAATGCAAGATAAATTCAGAATGGGTGAATGACTTGAATATAAAGAGGGAAACTATAAATAAGTTAAGTGAACATAGAATAGTATACTTGTCAGATCTCTGGGAAAGGAAAGACTTTAAAACCAAGCAAGAGTTAGAGAAAATTACAAAATGTAAATTAAATAGTTTTGATTATATTAAACTAAAAAGCTTTTGTACAAACAAAAACAATGTAACCAAGATTAGAAGGGAAACAACAAACTGGGAAAAAATCTTTATAACGAAAAACTCTGACAAGGGTCTAATTACTCAAATATACAAGGAGTTAAATCAATTGTATAAAAAATCAAGCCATTCCCCAATTGATAAATGGGCAAGAGACATGAATAGGCAATTTTCAGGTAAAGAAATCAAAAGTATCAATAAGCACATGAGAAAGTGTTCCAAATCTCTAATAATTAGAGAAATGCAAATCAAAACAACTCTGAGGTATCACCTCACACCTAGCAGATTGGCTAAAATGAAAGAAGGGGAGAGTAATGAATGTTGGAGAGGATGTGGCAAAATTGGGACATTAATGCATTGCTGGTGGAGTTGTGA
>NC_058131.1:137658847-137677752 GCF_016433145.1 Gracilinanus agilis | reverse complement strand
CCTCTGTACCAGCAGCAATACAATGACCCAGGACAATTCTGAGGGATCTATGGTAAAGAACGCTGCCCACATTCAGAGGAAGGACTGCAGGAGAGGAAACATATAAGAAAAACAAATGCTTGAACGCATGGGTCGGGGTGGACAAGATTGAGGGTGTGGACTCGAAACTACCACACCAATGCAACTACCAACAATTTGGAAATAGGTCTTGATCAAGGACACATGACAAAACTAGTGGAAATGTGCATCGGCCATGGGTGGGGGGAGAGCGGGGGGTGAAGGGGAAAGTAAGAGCATGAATCATGTAACTATGTTAAAAATGAGTATTAATAAATGTTTAAATTTTAAAAAAAGTCAATAAAATGAAATGGTATGTAAATAATTTGACTGACATATTTTCATGTTCAATATCCATGCAATTGATTACCATACCTATTTTTGAGTCTTTTACCTGCTGTACCAAAGGTCTTGTTGAATTTTCAGAATTCCAATACTTCAACATTAACAATAAAGCTTTAAAAAAATGACCCTTCAAACACATAATAATATATAACTCCTCTGAGACAAAAGTGCTAACAACAACAAAACCGTACAATCTTTACATGGAATACGATTACTCTTACAAAGTTTTTAATGCATTTTTCTCAGCTTACCTGACCAGGCTTTTTGTTTGCAGCATTAGCAGTTTGTTCCAAAGATTTAGCCTTTTTCTTTTCTTTTTTCTTTTCTTTATCAGCAAACGTGCCACGCATTTTAGAAATTACATCAGAGTCTGTTTTTGCATACTGAATTCGCTGTTTTAATTTTTAAAAAAGATTGAGTATGTTATGATAGATGTCACCAATATTTTTGACTTCTTTACAAAAATAAGGTATTGTATGCTTACTTAAACACAGCATTTCTAAGAAAACCTTTATCACAATGAGAAAAATTTTTCTTGCCAAGTAAAAATAAGCATCACTGTAGTCTCATTTAAAAGGTATGTTCTAGGCTTGAATTAAACAATGTTATAGTACAAACATATTTAAAAGGGAAATTATGGTATAATCAGTCAATAAGTATTGCCAATAAGACAATCTTGGATTATCTGTATAATTTTGAGTATAAAATAGATTCTAAGGGTCCCTTTAAACAACAGAACACAGAAAATCATGAAAAGTTAGAAATACATATTTTGCCTTAGGCCACCCAGTTCAGATCAGTAAATTCTGTTTGCTCTGAGGACTTATCTTTATGGCATTTAAGTTCACTTTTCTAAAATAATAAAATTATCTTTTCCCTAAACCTTCTCCACATACTCATTACTAGAGAGGGTACCACTAACTTTCTTAGTCACATAGGCTCACAAATCTCAGTATCAATTTCAATCCTTCATGTGCACCCACCCCACATTATCAAATCTATTGCTAAATCTTGTTTCTACCTTCAAAGCACCTCTTATATAGTGTCTCCTATTCTCCACATACAGCCACAACCCTAGTTCAGACATATCCCTCATGGGCTACTATAAAAGTATTTTCTGATTCCTCTCCCTGCCTTAAGTCTCCCCTCTCCCTGCAATCTGTTCTCTTAAACTTCTTTGTATAGTACTTAAAGCTCTTCATTTCTTGCCCCTTTCTGCCTTTCTAGACTTCTTAAACTGGTATTTCTTCTTACTCTATGTTTCAGCTATACTGACCTAATTAAAGTTCCTAGAAAATGATATGTTTTGTGCTAAGTCTGTGCCTTTGCATGGCTGACCCCATGCATGGAATGCACCGTTATTTCTCTTCTAGGATTCCTGGCTTCTTTCAGGACTTAACTCACTTAACTCAAATTCAACCTAAAAGAAGCTTTTCCTTATCCTGCCTTGCTGCTAAAGTTTTCAGCTTTTCAGATTACCTTCATTTATTCTGCATGTTTTGCACATACTTATATATTTGTATGCTTTTTCCTCATCACAATGGATGCTCCTTAAAAGCAAGAGCTATTTTTTGCCTTTTTTCTATCCTCAATAAGCATTGAATCAATGCTTGCTAACTATTGACATTAATAAGATTAATCAAATTTGGGTGCACAGAGAATATAGCTGCCTATTTATGTTCATTTATTTATACACACACACACACACACACACACACACACACACGTCAACTAAAGTTACTCCCATTTCAAACTGCACAATTTCTAGTTAATAGCTATCTTTTTCACCAATAAATTATTACCTGCCTATTTAAAAGCCAAATATTCTGTCCTGGTCTGAGAAGTTGATGAGAAATTTAAAGTAGGTACAGTACTGTGGGAAAGAAGTAGAAGGTAAAAATAATGTCCCAAATTCCAGAAATTCTCTTTTCATACCACCAGTATAATATATTTGGCAGGACAACCTCTGGACTTGGTAAAAAGGGCTTTGGAAGAATCTGAGACTGTCATTAAATTTTTACATGTATTTATTCTTCATCCTTCCCAAGAATCTAATAATAATGATAACAACAATAGCAGCCAACATTTATATAGTGTATACTGGGTGGCAGACACTGTGCTAAACACTTTCAAATATAATCTCACTTGATCTTCATATCACCCTAGGAGGTGGGTACTAATAGTATTTCTATTTTACAGATAAGGAAATGGAAGCAAACAGACATTAAATGACTTACTTGCCCAGGGTCACAATAGCTAGTTGTCTGAAGGCACATCTGAAAACTCAGGACTTTGTGACTCCAGAGCAAGGCCTTTTGCTCTTCCCCTTAGATCACCTAACTTCCCTCAAAGTTACAACTTCATATTACCCCCTACTTCTAGAACAGAGTGTGACTAAGTATTCTTGTAACTGTTATCTTTTTTGCATGTTTAGGTTAGAAGGCAACAAAGACAAACTGAACTACTGTTGTTTTTCACACAAGATTGTTGATAAACACTGAGAATCATAAAAGATTTGAGCTGGAAGGTATCTCAAATCATTTAGTTCAATCTTCATTTTACAAATTAATAAACCGAGGCCTGGAGACTTATGCAAAATCATGGACCTAGATAAGGTCAGAGCTATGCCTAGAATCCATGTTCCTGTTCTACAAAAGGCATGCTCAGATGAAGGGACTAGAGATATTTAGCCCAGAGAAGTGAGTAGGGGAGAAGGGATAATGGAGGGGTGTACCAAGAGATATAACTGTCTTCAAGTATTTAGAGACGTGTCATATGGAAGAGGGACTATACTTATTCTCCCTGGCACTAGAGAGCAAAATTAGGAACAATGGGTAGAAGTTGCTAAGAGGCAAAATTTGATTTGATGGAAGGAAAAATAGAAAATAAAGCTTTTCAAAAGTAGAACAGGCAGCTTCAGGAGGCAGTGGCTTTTCCCCTTACTAGAGGGAAAAAGCAAAGCTAGATATCTGTTGGATGTTATGGAAGAGATTTTTGTTCAGTTATTATTTAGACCAGTGATGGGCAAACTTTTTAAAGAGGGGGCCAAAGGAAAGGATATGCTCATCTGTCAGTCTGTTTCTAAAGCAACTTTCAAAGTTTCATTGTATTGTATTTTACTCATTGTATTTGTCAGCTTAGGAATAATGTCACAAGGCTAGATAGAACATTTCAGGGGGCTGCATCTGGCCCTCTGGCTATAGTTTGCCCATCACTGATTTAGACTATATGGCTTCTGAGATCCCTCTTAATTCTGAAATTCTCTGCTAAACAGAATACAGGTAGAGTAGTAAGATAGGAAGGAGAGAAAGCAAGGATAAAAAAAATTCCAGGAAAATTTGAAAAAAGGAGATCTGGTCAGACAGAGATAGTCAGGAGAAGTTTCCCATGGACTATAGTGAAAAAAAAAATGTTGGTCTGACATTTCCATTAACAAGTAGCAAAATTAATGCACTTGGTTCATTCAATTTCTAGGAAACCTACAGATGGGATTGTTTTGGTGGGAATGAATTACACTCATTACCCATTCTGTCAGTCACAGAACAGATTTAGAGCTGAACTGACCAGGAGTCTTGTAGGTCATTTAAATTCAATCCTGCCATTTTACAGATTAGAAAAAATGAAGAGGAACATAGTTCAATGACTTGTCCAGGGTTAGTTAGGGATCTAGTAGCAAAACTAACATGTGAATTCTGATCCTCTGCCACTAAACCAAATATACCTGCTTCGCCTTACTCACTGAGTCACCTATCTGTTGCTAGCATTTTCCTCAACATCATCTCTCCAACCCACTCCTTTCTTTTCCCACAGATACACCTTCCTCTTGCCCAGACTCTGCAATATGCACACTAGTTTCCCTGCCCTCGTCTGTCTTCGCCAGGGGAACATCCTACTCAAACTCCAGTGGCTCCCTAGATAAGCTTCTCTGTTTAGAATTTAAAGCTTTTCATACCCTGGTTTCTCCTTATCTTTTAATTCCTCCCTTCCACACACTCTATGGTCCAGCCATGCTCTCCACTACCACACACGATGCTCCCTCTCCTTTCTTTGTGCCTCTGCAACTGCTCTTCCCTATGTCTAGAATGCTCTTTCAACCTCTACCTCAGATATGCCTCTTTCTGTAGGAGCCATAAAGTCAATTTTTTTTCAGGCGCCGTTTCAGGAGCGTGCACTGTGAGCACTATACGGCTCTCACAAAATTACATTTTAAAAAATGTGGTGTTTATGGCTCTCATGGCCAAAAAGGTTGCCAACCCCTGCTCTACCTCTTAGAATACCCAAACCCTTCAAAATTCAACTCAAATACTACCTTCTACAGGCCTTTCTCGTTCCCCAAGCTGCTAGTTCTTCTCTAAGATTACCCTAAATCTACTCTATACACCCCTCATATATACCAATTAATGTATACCCTATGTTCTCCATTAGAATGTAAGCTCCTTACAAGTATGTCACTTTTTCTTAGTATTCCCAGGGCCTGAGGCTAAACTACTAACATCTCCAAACCTGACGTTACCAAGCACAAAGACAGGAGTTCCTCTAATGACAGCCACACAGTTATAGTAAGTTACCTCCCATCTCTAGGTCTCAGCCTCCTTCCCTGACAAATTAGCAGATAAGAAGTTCTTGCCTTGAGGTCCATGAAATTCTTTTTAAAATATTTTGATAAATGTATTTTAATATAATTGAATTTCCTGGGAAGTTTTTAGATGGCTCAGTGGATTGAGAGCCAAACCTGGATAAGGGAGGTCCTGGGTTCAAATGTGACCTTAGATTACCTTCCTAGCAGTGTGATCTGGGCAGTCATTTCACCTCTATTACCTAGACATTACTGCTCTTTTGCCTGGTAACCAATACTCAGTATTGATTCCAAGATGAAAAGTAAAGAGTTATAAAATAATAATAATAAGTTTAGGATTTTTTTTATAATCCTATTTTATTTGATGCATTTAAAAGGAGCCAAGAAGTTTCACCAAACAAAATGACACAAAAAAGTTCAAGAATCTTTGGGATAGGTAATATTCCATTAAAAATGTTATGGTCCTATGATTTTCTCCCCCAACCAGGAAAATCACTGACAGATATAGACTATCTAACACTATACCAAGATGACTCTGAATCAGAGATATGAGTCCAATGAGAAGACTCTCACATAATTTAATTAGAAAAGAAATCTTTGGCCATTATTTCATTCTTGTTGAAAAGGAAAAATTTATCTCATTGTAAATGCTTTATATAAAATATTAACCTCTGCTCTTAAAATTAACCTGAAAAGCCCAATTATTTCCCATATTTACTTAACTAAACTTATCTGAGGAAAATAAGAGCCATCAGTGTCTTTTTTCTTCTGGAAAAATTAAATAAAAGAACCAGCATCTAAAAACATATCCCAAACATAAAAGTTTTTATCTCAAGTAAAGATCGTCTTAAGCAAATGTAAAACTCTAATACAATTTTAAGATCACAGGATAGTAGATTTATCTACAGCTGAAATAGACCTTAGAGGCCATCTAGTTCCACACTCTCATTTTGAAGATGAGCAATTGAGGCAAAAAAGAATAAGTTACTTTCCAAATCACACAACTAATACAAGTATGTGGGGGTGGGATTCAAACCCAGGTTTATTTAACTCCAGATCTAGACTCTAATTAGACTGCCTCTTCAGAGATAATAAAAAAAATTAAAAAGGCACAGAAAATGGAAGATACTGGCTAAAAAAAAAAAAAAAACAACAACTTACCATTGGTTTACCATAAAACGGAAAGCCCTGTAATTGTCTCAAAGCATTTGTAGATGAGCCAAGTTCTTTAAATATAACAAAAGCTTGCCCTCTCATCTTCATAGTCTTCAAAGCCACAATATCCACTACATGGCCAAACTGAGAAAAGAGGGCATACAATGATCTCTTCAGTTCTATGAAATATTAAAGGAGAAACAAGTTAACTATAAATGAAAAAAAAGTTGCAAAAAGCTAATAATAATATTACATACTCCATGAGCTACTCCCATCTTCTATTCCAAGCAAAGGAAGAATTTAAGCAATGAGTGCTTAATTTTGCTTTTGAACCTTTGCTCATTTTTTGGCTACCCTGCCAATTAAGACTCTCCCACTGAGAAAAGAACCATTACAATCGACTAGACAGTATAAAGATTTTGTAAGATAGAATAAATTCTGTCTCTGCACTTATAAGTTTCGAATAGCAACAGCAGGAGGCAAGTTGGCCTCGAAATTCAATTTGTAGTTAGTTCCAAATTGATGAAATTAGATTTGATGTACTTCTTCCTCTCTTTCAGAGATGGGGTTGTGTGGGTATGTAAAACTCCCTATACTCTCATGTATTTCCTGAAGTGTTATTTGATTTTGCTGAATTCTTTTACCCCCTCTTTCTTATATAATCTTTGTTACTTATAATTATTCACTAGACAGGTGAAAGGTAACGATATATTTTGAAATGAAGATGATATAAAATAAACAAATGACCTAATAGTCCAAGCATAGGAATAAGCAATTAGGGCGAGGGGGAAAAGATAGTTTAAAGAAACCTTGTTTGCATACAAAATCGGTGATTTTTAAAAACCAAAATTTTATGGAAAAAGTTTGAAAGAACATAGCTAATTTTGCTCATACCAAAATATTCATTCTCTAACAAGAAAAAAGCATAAAGAGTATAAGTAAACTTGGTTAACATAAATTGTAAGAATGAAAATAAAACTTTTTAAAAATGAGACCATTTTCACCAGTACACATGAATGAACATTTATTCCATACAAATGTATTTTGTGGTCAATTTCACTATCAATAGACCAAAGATATATAGTCTAAAGCTAGGGGCCAAATAGACACACAAAAACGTACCTTCTTTTTTTATTTTATCATTCATATTGTTGATATAAATTGTATGATTTGGTCTGATATCCATGTTTTAGATTAAATTTTAGCGAAACCTACAAAGAAAAAAAACTCTTTAAAAAAATAACAGTATAAAGTGGTGAGGCATTTGTACTTCTTTTTTATCTCATTTTACCTCAGTTGGTTTTTGCTAAATCAATCAACTAATCATCATTTGCTAAACTCCTGATATATACCAGACAATTAAGCTAGGTGTTTGAATAGTCTGAAGATATAAAGTGGAAGAATCCTCTACTTAGGAGCTTATCCAAGTAAATTAGGGTCATTTCATCTCATGCCTGGGATCTCTGAATTCAAAACAATCAGATACACTCCTTTTTTTTTTTTTTCTGATCACTCCCCACCCCTCCAAAGTAGGACCACACAGAAGACTGGAAACTAGTGAGTGGACAAGCACTAAACAGGTTTGAAAGAAGCAGTCCTCATCTATTTCCCATTCTCATAGTATAGGCCCCTGGTTCCCAGAGGCATAACTGGAGATTGGTAAATCTCTTGATTTACCCATCATTATCTCTGGCTGTACCTAGAACTCCTTCCTTCCACATCTCTCTCAACCTCTCTTAATTTCAGGGCCTTCCCTCAGCTAATTAACTCTTATTTATCCTGTATAATAGCCCACATTATTCATATTTGTTTGCAGTTGTCCCCCCTTTTAGATTGGAAGCTCCTTGAAGGCAGGGACTGATTTTGTCCCTTTTTGTATCCCCAGAATTTAGTACACTGCATTATAAATAGTAAGCACCATATAAATATTAGCTCTTATCATTATTACTAATTCTAGTGCCTTCCATCTGTTAATTATTTATCTTATACATGTGTTGTTTTGTACAGGCTTGCACATTCATCTCTCCCATTAGTTTGTAAACTCCTTGAGAGCAAGGACTGTCACTCTGGCTCTTTTCCTGTCCCCAGCGTTTAGCACAATACCTGGCACATCATGGGTGCTTAATATTTACTGATTAAGTGAGCTCCTCCTGGCTTCCCAAAAGTCCTGCTTAAAATTATTCTCGGGGGGGGGGGGGGGGGAGGGGGGAGGGGAGCTGGGTGGCTCAATGGATTGAAAGCCAGCACTAGAGACGGGAGGTCCTAGGTTCAAATCTAGCCTCAGACACTTCCTAGCTGTATGACCCTGGGCAAGTCACTTGACCCCTATTGCCTAGTCCTTACCACTCTTCTGCTTTAGGACCAATACAGAGTATTGATTCTAAGACGGAAGAGTAAGGGTTTAAGAAAAAGAAAAGTTACTGAATGATAGCGTGTGGATTGTTTCCCATTTATCCTGTCCATAGCTTGTTTGCACAATCTTTTCCATTAGAGGGTGGGCAGGAATGGCCTTTTGTCCCTTTTTGGGCCTTAGTACACCAATAGGCACATAAGAGGGGGCTTAATACTTATAGACTGGTGAAATAAACTAAGGGCAGCCTGGGTGAGGAGGCCCCCGACTGAGCTCAGAAAAGGAAGCATCTCTGTCCTGCGACCAGGGTCCTCCGCTCGGTAGGAAGCCTCAGTTCCAGCCACTTACAGGCGTGGACGAGACAGGAGCGAGGGGAAGAAAACAGCCCCGGGTCGCCCCCAGGGAAGCAGCGGCAGCTCTTTTAGTGAGAGAAAAAGGAGAGAAAAAAGGGACGTCCCCATCACCGGAGACCCCGGTCGTACCTAGAAGGTTTCAGTTGCCTCTCCCAATGCTCACTCCGCGCCGAAACACCGGAAGAGAAATGAGAGCCGCCGGAAGTGATGTACAAGGAGCCAAGAGGCTCAATCGAGCGCCGAGCACCGGATACATGGAGAAGTTGAGCGCCGAATCTGTGGATTCTCAGCCTGCCACTGATTTCCAGGCGTATCTGCGCAGGCGTTCAGCGTCTGGGCGGAATAGGGAATAGGGAATAGTGAAGCTTTTAAGGAATCGGGGACGGGGAAGCTCGGGCTTAGGGTGTTGGAGCGGCGGACAGAGAGAAGGGAGAAGTTAGAGAAAAAATGGGCAGCTAGGTGGCCCAGTGATCAGTTCAAATGTTACCTGAGACAAATGTCACCCTGAGCAAGTCACAACTGTGCCTCGGTTTCCTCATCTGGAAAATGAATCAGAGGAGGAAATGGCAAACCACTCCACTATCTTTGCCAAGAAAACCGAAAAATGGAAAAATGGAGTCATAGAAAGTCGGGCATGACTGAAAAAAAAAAAGAAAGAAAAAGAAATTAGGCTCTTTGACCTCTTAGATCTTGTTAGAGTTATTCCCGGCATTTCTTCAATTCTCTTTAGGTATTCAAATCCTATCAGTCCTTCAAGTCTCATCTAGAGGCTATCTCTGCCCCAAAGCAACTCCTCTTCAGTCCTTGGGCTTTCCCTTGGAGCTCCCCTCCTATGTACCCGGTATTTATTTTGTACGCATATGATACTTTCAGTATTGTCTCCTCTCACCCACACTCTGTATTTGCTTTTCTTTGTATCCCCAGAGTTTAGCAAAGTGCCTGGCATATAGGAAGTACTTAATTATTCACTTATTCACTAACATGGCTGTCAAATCAATGGAGCCAGTCAATCAATCAGGAAACATTTAGTAAGTGCAATGTACTAAGCTCTGGGGATACAAAAAAAAAATTGGTAAAAAACAGCCTACTTTCACTCTCAAGAAGTTTACAGTCTAATAGGGGAGACAACCAGCAAACTAGTTTAAACTTAGAGACAGGATAAGTTGGAGATAATCAACAGTGGGAAGGTATTAACATTAAGGAAGATCAGCAAAGGTCTCTCATAAAGGATGGGATTTTAGCTGGTGCTTCAGGGAAGCTAGGAGGCAGCAAAAAGATTTGAAAGGCTTAGATTTTTAAGTCAGAAAATCTAGGTTCAAATGAAAATTGCATTTTATTAGATGTGTGATCTTGGACAAGTGAAATAACTTCTCTGGGATTCAATGTTGTGACCTCTAAAAAAGATGTTTGATTAGATCATCTCTAATGCCCTTTTCAGCTCTCAGTTCTCATTGATCAGTCTTTTCTTTGGACTACTATAGCACTAATTGTACCATTAAAATTTTTATTGATTTTTTTTAATATCTCTCCTCTAGTTATGCACTTTGGCACTAAAGTGAATACTACCTTATAGAAGTCCCTTATTCTTTTGTTTTAAACTCTTATTTTCTGCCTAGTAACAACTCTAAGACAGAAGGGCAAAGCATAGGCAAATGGGTTAAGTGATTTGCCCACGGTCATGAAGCTAGGAGATATCTCAGGTCAAATATGAACTCAGGTCCTCTGGACTCCAGGCCTGACATTCTATCTGTTGAGCCACCTAGCTGCCCCAAGATCCCTTATTCCTGAAATATTCTGTAAGATCCTAAAAAGAAAGGACCTTATTTTGTACTTTCTGTATTTGTCACAGCACCTGAAGCAATGTGGGGCATGTGCCCCATAGATCATCGTGAGGAAAGCATTTTCCAAAACTTACAGAAGTATATAAATGTGTTATTATTATAGTACATGATTAGAATTTCTTGAACTAAGTTTCATAGAGGATTTAGCATAATAGTAATTAATACCTCCTCTTTTCTATTTACTCTCATTTAGTCAAACTCCTATCATACTAAGATGGAAGCCTAACCCATTTATGCTACACTAGGAGAAACTAGCAGTAAAGAACTAGACTCCTTTTCTTTGCTGCAACAGATGTACTTAGAAGCCCAGGGCATCTAGAGGCAGAATTATCTTCTGTTAATAAAAAAGTAATGTCCAGGTAGCAATCAAAATCAGTGTTCTGCTACTGTGAGAATAACAGGAGTTACATAGGTACAAAATAGGACAAGAGATAGGGATAGAAAGAAAAAATAAAATTCATTATGAGCTAATTGTGTGATATGGAAGCAAAAAAAAGGGGGGGGGGGGGAAGAGAGAATTAGTATACTTTAAGAGGCATAGCTTCCAGAAATAAGTAGGGTAAAGTACCACTATACTAGGCAGTTAGGTGCTAGGCCTGGAGTCAGGGAGCCCTGAGATCAAATTTGGTTTTATACATGTATTAGCTATGTGATTCTGGGCAAGTCACTTAACTTCTCTTTGAAGAAATGACAAGCCACTCATTTCTTTGCCAAGAAAACCCCAAGAAAACCTCTGAGGTCTTCCTCAGAGACCTTAAAAAATAGCTTCAGGCTGAATGCATGAGTCTCTTCAGATTTTAAAAAAACTAGCTATGTTACTTTGGGCAAGTTACTTAACCTTTTATAGTTTCTGTTTCCCTATCTGTAAAATGGGGACAGTAGTGGTACCCATCTCAAGGTTTCTATAAGTCAAATGAAGTACTGTAAGTCAAATATAAAGGACTTTGTGGGTGCTATTATCAGTTGAAGAAGATACAGAGGAGGGCAATCAGAATGATGAAAGACTTCATGCCCATGCCTTATGAGACTCACTGGAAGGAATTAGGTATTTTAAATTGAAAAAAACTGGAGAAGGAAATTTGTGGAAGAGGTTTAGAATGTCAGCTGAGAAGTCTTTGAAAAGCTGTCATGTGTGAGAGGAATTAGACTTGGTCTGGAAATAGGGCACAATTAGGATTAATGGATAGAATTTTCAAAGAGGCAACATTTAGCCTTCTAGACCAATTAATAACCCAAAAAGAGACCCATTTTACTTTGGGGCAGCTGTAATTGGCAGGAAGTTTTAAATGACATCAAACCTCAAATTATCAGTGATTTAAAAAAAAAATCTGTCTAGTTTCCCCAATTCTCTTTCATAACCAGATGGCATTATGAGAATTTATCAAGCCCCTAGTGTGGGGAGCATCAGCTGCAAGGGATCTGAACTTGACCTTCCTTTATTTGGTCAGTACAGGACTGATTAGGAGAAGAATTGCCTGTGGAATATTACTCAGAGCCTCTGTTTCTTGAAATCTCAAAAGCCCTCCGTATATTTTCCTTCTGGGAAGTCCAAGTCCTCCAAATAGTATCATCGGGTTGAATGCATGAGTCTCTGTGGATTTAACAAAGGGACTCATCAGAACATGTGGGTGTTGCTTGTCTAGTAGCTTCTTCTTCAAGTTGTTTTTGTCTAGTAGGATTCCAAACCATGGGGTACCACTGAGTCTGGAGGACTTTGGGCTCCCGTGAAGAAGACCTATCAGAATGTAGCTAATTAAATGAATTGTTTATAGGTTATGAGTCCTATTTTTGTTTTTTATAGTATTTATGGGCTAGCCTGTGTCCTTTATGCATTTTCTGAATCATTTATGAATGCCTTGGAATAATTTGAACCTTTTTCTATGGAATCTTTCCTGTATTCAGTGTTATTAATAAATCAATAAGCATTAAGTGTCTACTATGTACTAAACACTGGGAATACAAAAAGAGTCAAAAGACATTCCTACCCTCAAGGAATTTTTAATCTAATGGATAAGACAATATGAAAACAAATCTATGCAAAGCAAGATAAATAGAGATTTATAGATTAATAGAGAGCAAGTCCTTGATTTAAGAGGGGTTGGGGAAAAGGCTTGTTGTAGAACATGGGATTTTAGTTGGGACTTAAAGGAAGTATTATGCATTATCTCTAGTGCTTGTAGGCTTCATTCACAGTTTAGAAAAACATTAATAGAAGCAGCTAGCTAGGTGGTCAAGAAGACCTGAGTTCAAGTTCTGCCTCAGACATTTGCCACCTAAGAGGCAGTAATGGGTATGTTAGGCTTGAAGTTTAAAAGATCTGAGTTTCCAATCCTGGGCAAGTTATTTAATCTCTCTCAGACTGAGTGAGCATAATAATAGCACCTAATTCACAGGGTGGTTGTAAGGATCAAATGACATAACCTATGTAAAATGCTTTTAAACACTTAAAGCTCAGGCAGCAAGGTGGCACAGTAGAAAGAGTGCCAGGCCTGGAAGCAGGAGAACCTGAGTTTAAATCTGGCCTCAAACACTTCCCAGCTGTGTGCCCCTGGGCAAGTCACTTAATCCAGATTCCCTAGCCCTTGCCATCCTTCTGTCTTAGAATTGATAGTAAGACAGAATAGAAAGGTTTAAAATAAAAACCCAACAAGCTTAAAGCTCTCTATAAAAAGACAGCTATTATTATTATTATACAGGATCTGGGGAATCATTTCCACTCAGATTCATGACTAGCAGCAAGACAACAATTGTATTGTATTGAGACTCTGGGTAGAGGCAATAAAAGCCAAAGAATCAGTGATATTTCTTGAATACATCCAAGACTGGCCCCAATTTGTAAAGCCAGGACTTGGAGGCTCTGAGCCACAGAGAGGATGCTGGAGCAGCCCCTGCTACCCACCTGGTCATCAGCAAGCACACACTGGGAAGGCTCACACTCAGCCAGGGAGTTTAAAGCTGACTTTGAACTCAGATCTTCTGACTCCAGACCCAGCGTTCCTTCTATTGTGCCAACTAGCTGCCCAATTAAAACTCTACCAAAGTGAAATAGGCTCCCATGTTTTCCTTCTCTGAAGGTCTCCGAACAATATCTGGGTGCTTATTCATTAATTATTTTGTAGAAGGAATTCTTGGTGATATAATGAGTTGAACTGAATAGAGTCTGGGAACCCTACTGTCTCTGAGGTCTGGCCTTTAAATAGGAGCCTGCTTTAATCCATCATCAACCAAATTATTTTCAATGTGGCTCTGTCTAGGTTTATATATCACATGTAGACTTCTTAGTTTAATCAAATTATTATCCAGCTGTTTGAACCTATTTATGATTTTCACAGAGCAAAAGAAGCTAGAACCTATGTTCTATTTGGGGAGGGAGGGAGGGACCTCAGATAAGTAGGATGAACTGAACACTCGCTGTGTGCCAATTTGGTTCTAAATTCATCTTTAGTCATCTTGGGAAGATCTCTCCTATATTCTACTGCTCTAGATGATTGCAATAGTCTATATCAACAAAATCATAAATTTGGTCTCTATCCCTACGTCAAATGCTAGGTCAAATCTAATCTTCTGCAAAGAAATCTATTCATTCAAAATACAAATGGAAAGAAAAATATACTACATTTAATTCAAGTTTCTCCTGTTTAACAAAGAATCTCCCCTAATGGCGATTGCATTGGTAGTTTTAGTAAAAAACAAATCTAAATCCATTTGGGGCCCTTGCCAATCACCTACCTGACATTCACACAAGGCAATAAAAAGGCCACCCAGAAGAGTAGCACTGTAAATTATTTTAGAATTTTGTTTTAGTTGCAGTTGCTAGTATTTTCCAAATAATATTAACCAAATTCATCCTCTAAAAGCTCTTCCCCACCCGCACTCTAAGGGAAATGCTGGATGAGAATTTGCTCGGTATGTTCTAGGAGGAAAATCTTGTTCAGAGCCTTGTAAGTAGCCTCTGAAGTCTCTTCCATTCTTGGTTTCTATCATTTCAGATAAGACGTTATGGTTTGCCTTCCCTTAACAGGGTTTTTTTTTTTTTTTAATTGATCTAAAGATAGAGGCAACATTATTATATTCTATCCAAGCCAAGCTTCGTGTAGTTAATCATGATAAAGCTCCTTTCTTTGGGGAGTGACAGAAATATTACTACAAATAGTTGGGAATAAAACTCTGCTATGAAACTTGAATTGTAAGGAGGAAGACTGATGAAGATCTTTGCAACTCCCAAACACACATACGTTTTCTGGCTTATCTGCACCTGCTTTATTGGCCCAATTAAATATTTTCAATATCTTGTGGCAGTTTTGAGGAAGGGGAATGTTTAAAAGGGGAATGCATCATAAAGCAGAGGTGGATAAATATTTTGGTTTATTTATGTAACATAAAGCAACTAAATGTACAACATGCAGTTTGTTTATGCCTCCTTCCCCCCAAGTGGCGATTACAATAAGAAATTTATGTACAGTGAAATTATTTTTTACAACAAACATTAAACAAATCAAAGCATGATTGTTGGGCACCAAATCACCATATAAAGCAAAGTTTTATCTTTTCATGAATTGTTAGGATTACATTGGCTAGAGACTCAATAAAGCCTAGAAAAAAACTTTGAAAGCAAAAATGCTACAATTGTTCCTATCCATTTCACTAAGATCTATCTGTTTTTCCCTTTGTAGTTAAATGCTTTGAAGAACAAAAAAAAAAGAAGTAAAAAGAGATCTTGCCTCTGATGTGTGAAGAATATACAATCCTGGCCCAACCTTCACATAGGATGGGAGGATACACCTCTTCAAAAGAGCTATAGTCTGAGACAGGCTGGAATAATCTATGTGTTCCATTAAGGTAGGCAGCGACATTGTCTGGTTTGGGGAAACTGATTGCTTATCTAAAGCAGTGCGAAAGGTGTGAAAAGAACTGAAATTGGGATTGTTCAAAACTGTCAGGTGGTTTAGATTAAGTGTTCTGTATTGTATTGCTTGTCTGCTACTGAAGTCCGCCAGAGTAACATCATAGAAATACCATCCCCTCAGGAGACTCAGAAAAATGAGATGCCGATCTCTTGAGAGAATCCGGGGAGCAAAATATCATGGAGAAAATTGATGGATGTAACAGTCTTTGCTCTTCCTGGGAGAACTCATGACAGAGTCTTTTCTGACCTTGAGCCCTGGGGCTGATGTGAGCGGACAAAGAATAAAGTGATTTTTCTGATGACCTATAATGGTATCTGATCATTGTTATAAAGGTCGATATTCTGACTCCCTCATGGGTTGCTTTTTATGTTTTGAGCACTGTACTGTTCTAAGTAATCTCCAGAAAATAAAATGCTCTTTAAAAAAAAAAGAGAGAGAGAGAGAGATTGTAAATAAGTTTAGATGAGGATGGACAGATTAGTAAAATTTAAATTGGAATGGAAATGTGAAGGACACAGGGCAAAAGACCTCAAAAGCAGAGTCATCTGCAAAAATGATACACTTGGTCAGACCTTAACAATGCAGTATAAGAGAAAGAATATTGAATCAGAGGATGTAGGTTAAAATCCAAGCTCTGGTGTACTGACTTTGTAATCTTAGGAAAATCATTTTATCTCTCTGGTTCTCAGTTTCCCCAACTGTAAATGAGAGGACTTGGACTAGTTGAACCATTCTATGCTAAATCCATTACCTATGATCCTATGGTGTTTTTCAGTCATTTCAGCCATGTTCATTTCTTAGTGACCCCATTTAGAGTTTTCTTGGCAAACATAATGGAGTGTTTGGCTATTTCCTTCTCCAGGTCATTTTACAGATGAGGAACTGAGGCAAACAGGGTTAAGTGGTTTGCCCACAGCTAGGAAGTTCTGAGGCCAGATTTGAACTCAGTCTTTCTGATTTCAGGCCCAGAACTCTATCCATCGCACCACCCTCTATGATCCTATGGAAATCCACAAAATCACATGAAATCTAAGAAGGGACCTCAAAAGTCATAGACTAATGAATCCTTAACTAAGACTTCATTTGACAACTTTCCCAACAAATGATCCTTCAGTCTCTGAATTCCTTCAGTGAAAGAGAAGCCACTTCCTCCTAAAGCATGCTGCTCATTCCATTTTAAGTTAGCTCTAGTCATTGAGAAATGTCTTTCTTCTATCAAGCCTAAATCTCCCTCTCTGAAATTTCTAGCCTCTGAATCTAGTTCTACCTTCTAAGGCCACGTAGAAGCCCTAATCTCTGTTCTCTGTGGCAGTCCATTTATTTGAATGCAACTAACTTTTCCCCTCTCAGGCTTTTCTTCTTTATAGATTTTTCCAGTACCTTGAATTGATTTACCTAGGACATATTCGACTATTCTCTTACAATCCTGGTTGCTCCCTTTTGGATGCCAACCAGCTTCTCTGTCTTTTCAAATGTTGGGGTTCAAGTTTAAGAGAAAACTAGAAATATCATTATGAAATGAAACAAAATCAAGTGAGCAGAACTGGGAGAACAATGGCAACGACATTATAAAGAAAAATCTCTGAAAGACTTAACAATCAAAGAAGTGACAAGCCAAGATTCTAGAGGACCAAAGATGAAATACCCATCTGCTGTCAGAGAGGTAGAAGAATTAAAATGCAGAATGAGACATACATTTTGGGACATTGCCAATGTGGAAATTTGTTTAACTTGACTAGGCATATTTGTTATGATTTTATCTTTTTCTTTTCAGTTTATGGAGAAGTAGAAAGGAGAAAAAATAAATATTTGTTCAATAAAAAAGGTAAACATTAATTTTTTAAAATATGATGTTCAGATCTGAACACAAAACTCTAGATATGGCCTGAACAGGGCTGAGTAGTTTAACTATTAATTCCCTCATTCTAGATAGTACATATTTCTTGGTGCATCTAGGTAGGATATGTCATTTTTATCCATATTGAGCTTGCAATTCATCAAAACTGCAAGAAATTATTGTCTAGCTATTCCTCCTTCATGCTATACTTGGGAAATTGATTTTTTTTTTAACTCATAAAATTTGACATTTGGTCCTGTTCAAAAGTTAGCTAGAGTCGGTTCAAGCCACTTCAAGCTGGTTGTGAAGATCTAATTGGCAAATGCTACAAATCATGTCTTGATTTATTGCTTTTTTTTTTGGATTATCTGGACTTGGGAAAGCAATGGAGAAAATAATAATGCATATTAAACTTAAAAGTGTGTCACATCTATTTTTTTGTCCCCTGGAGAGCTGGTTGTTAAACATTTATCAATCCAACTCTGATTCTTATATTTTATGTTATTTTATCTAACCTGTTATTCTAGTTTACTGAGATCTTTTTGGACTATCACTAAATCTGTTATCTAGCTATTCTAGTTTTGGATCATCTAATTCCTAGAGAGTTTTCTTCTATGCTTTCATCTAAAAAAATGAGTCTAATGTTGAACAGCAAAAGGCCCAATACAGATCTTTGACGTACTTTGTTAGCATCTTCTTCCCAAGTTGACATTGACCAGTTAACAACTACACTTTGGGTTCATTCAATTATGAATCCATCTAACTACTATCATCTAGTCCATTTTTTTCTATCTTGCCCATAAGCATAATGTGAGAAACTTTGTCAAAAGTAAAACTTAGAAGTAGGTTTGGAATCTAATACATATCATAAGCCCTACTACAGCACAGGGGTGACCCTGGTCTCTTGAAGGTAGTGCTAGCTGGGACCTTAAGACAGGAAGATGGAGTTCCAATCCAGCTTTGGACACATTCTTGCTGTGTGACCTTGGGCAAGTCACTTAATCTCCTTTTGCTGGTGTCTTCAACTGTGGAGATAAGGAGATAATAATACTGTCCAGGTTGTTATGAGAATCAAAAGTGGTGATTTGTAAAGTGTTTAGTACATAGCAGGCAGTATGTAAATGTTAACTATTATTATTCCCAGTTACCTTTTTCTTAAGTCTTTTCTCATAATCTTCTATCCTAACACTTGTGGTTATACTTGAATTTACATGTTGATATCTCCTCAAATATCCTTGTAATTAATTTCCTCAACTGAAATGATCTTGACTAAATCTTAATACATAGAGATTTAATTCATCATCACCCACAAATATTCTACCTCTATAATCCATAACTCTGAAGTCTGATGATCCAGTCACAACTCCTATTCTTCTAGCTCTTCTGTGCTTCACCAAAATTCAGTTGCAAATTTCTAATGACCAGTTCTCTGAGAGAAAGAAAGAAAGAAAGAAAGAAAGAAAGAAAGAAAGAAAGAAAGAAAG
>NC_058131.1:137574848-137658447 GCF_016433145.1 Gracilinanus agilis | reverse complement strand
AGAGAGAGAGAGAGAGTGTACAGAACACTTTTAAGT
Organism: Gracilinanus agilis; assembly: GCF_016433145.1. Taxonomy (NCBI): domain Eukaryota; kingdom Metazoa; phylum Chordata; class Mammalia; order Didelphimorphia; family Didelphidae; genus Gracilinanus; species Gracilinanus agilis. Next base: position 137,658,411 of record NC_058131.1, on the reverse strand, counting down.
TCAAGCTGCATTGTTAACATTTTCTCTAGAACTTTCTTGAGTCTAGATGATCAATAAGATAATAATAAATCACGATCAGACTTGTAGTATCTGCCAATTTCCAAGGTATAAATTCTCACACTGAAAATTTAACAATGATTCTAATAATCAAGTACCCTTCCTAAAATTATCAATCCTCACTGTAACCCATAGCCACTCTAGCCCCTCCCTCCTTTTCCAGACCATCACTCCTGCTCTGGCCTCTCCTTCCTTTAAAACCTTGATCTTTTAATTAATTAATTGATTGATTGATTGACTGCCTTCTGCTCTGTATTACTTGGTCCCATTATCATAAAGACTCATCTCTTTCTAAACACCAATTTTGAATTAGGCATACCATCTGCCTTCTCTTCTCCTGCCTTTATCCTGCTGAATGCTTGAGAAAATGCAACAAAGTGCATTAACTGGGTCCACTCAAGGTCTATTATTCAGTCTCAGTTGGACCCTCAATATCACACATCAATCCTTTTTCTCTTTCCCAACTAACTGTATAATACTACTTGCAACAATTGTTCCAAACTCCTTCTCTTTCCTCCATATCCCTTTCCTTTCTCCCACTCTCTTATTCTCTCACCCCATAAATGAGTAGCTCCTCCTTCTCTCAGAAGAGCTCATTTCAAATTAACCAAAAAAAATTATACCACTTAACCTGAACTCCTTCTCCTCGATTCCACACATTGTCTCCCATCCTCTTTTCCTTTCCTCAGCCTTGGAAGGTGAGGTCACCCTTCTCCTTACCAATGCTAGCCCCTCTATTTTCTGGATCCTTTCCCCACTTGTCTTATCCAATAAATTACCTCTTCAACAATTCTCATTTTCCTCCCTTATGTCCATCCTCATTCACTGAGTCCTTCCTTCTTGCCTTCAAATATGCCCCAGTCTCCTCTGTCTAAAAAAAATCTTCTCAGTCCCTTTATCTCCCTTTACACTATTGTCTTATATTTCTCCTCCTTTTCATATTCAAGTTTCTTGAAAAAACTACTTATACTTCTTGCCTCCACTTTTCCACTTCCCACTCACCTTTTAACTCTTCAACAACTAGTTTCCATCCATGTAAGTTGATTGAAACTGCTTTTAATACTAAAATGATCTCTTTATTGATCAGTACAATGACATTTTCAGGCTTCATCCTGTTTTTATTTCATTGAAGTATTTGACACTTCACTGATCAATCCATCTTTCTGGATACTCTTTCTTCCATAGGTTTCCATAATACTAATTTGTCACAATTTTCTTCTTGCCTGTTAGGCCTATTTCTTTTTCAATCCTCTTTGAATGATCATCACCTATGTCCTACCCCATTTGCTCAGGTATACTCAAGGGCTCTGTTGTGGGCTTTCTCCTCTTCCCTCTCTATGCACTCTTTGCAATTTCATCAATTCTCATGGATTCAATTGTCCTCTCTTAGAAGATGATTCCTGATCTGAATATCCAGCCTTCACTTCTCCTAAGTTCCAATCCCACACTTCAAACTATCTTTTGGACATTCCCTGCCTGCTATATCTCAAATGCAACATTGCTAAAACAGAAATCTTAATCTTTTCCCATGAAACTACCTTTCCTTCTAACTTTCCTTTTTCTGTTGAGGTACCATCATTCTTCTCGTCATGAGTTGCTTCTACCTCATTTCTTCTGCCTCTCTTCTTAACATTCTGAAGTTTGGTTTCTAGCCTCATTATTCAACTACAATACTCTCCCCAAAATTACCATTGATCCCCTTTTTTGAGAATGTTATTAATTTGTTTGTTGTTACATTAAAATTCCCAGATATATCTCTCTCTCCCTCCCTCCCCTTTCCATACTTAGAGAAGACATCATTTAACCCCCTAAAAAAAGTGTATATAAACTATGGTTTTTTGTGTGTGTGTGGGGGGGTATCAGTTCTTTCTTTGGAGATGACATTCACAAGTTATTCTTCAAACAAATCTGTAGCTGTATAATGTTCTCTTGGTTCTACTCATTTCACTTTTCATAATTTCTTGTAGGTCTTTTCATGCCTTTTGAAATTAACCTGCTTCTTTGATTTCCCTGAGCTCTACTTCTGACTCTCCTGATTATCTTCACCACACTATGACAGACTTCTTGACCTTGGAAGTTCATAATGACCCTGTAGCTTCTCCCTCTGATTGTTTAATTCCTTCTAGAACCTCCATTTTAAGGAAAATTTTCAAGACAGCCATATTTCCACTGTGCTCCCAGCTCCTTCTGATTGTGAGTCATCCTTTCCTACTTTGCTCTCTATCTCATCCTTATTCTCTGCTTCCTTTTATGTTTCCTGTATCCCAATTAGAATTTAAGCTCCTTTTGGTCAAGGATTAGCTTTCCTTTTGCCTGTATTTGTTCTAAACAATCCAATCAATAATAAATGCCTGTTGACTTAACTTTAAGTCTCATTGATTCTCTCTAGATATTGTTCTCTCCTGGGTTTTCTTCTTATCTCTATGATCATTTGTTCTCAGTCTTCCTTCCTGTGACTTCATCCACTAGCTAAATTTACTCTAAAGCTCCATACTGAGCCCTTTTCTTTTCTCCCTCTATTTTGTTTTGTTTGGTAATTCTATTAGCCTCCATAGATTTGACTATCATTTCTAAGCCCCAATATCCAACTGCCATTTGGACATCTCAAACTGCCATATGTACCATAGACAGCTTAAACTCAACATGTTCAAAACTGAACTCATCTTTCTCCTCAAACTTTCCCTTCACCTAACATTAGCAATGCTTCCCCTCCAAAGAGATCTTCTCCTAGCAACAGATGAAATGCCTGTCTTTTGTTAGCACATCATGGAGAAAATGGATGTTCTAAGTCCTTCAATCAAATTTCAGCTCTCTATTAAGCAACTTTTCTAAAAGCTCAGCTGGACTTGCCTAAGCTGAGCTCTTTTCAAGCAGCAAAAGGTAGTCTCAGTTCTGAGCCCTTCGCTTAGTTATACTTCCCTTAGCTCAGCTATCTTCAAAGAGGAGGGGACAATTTCTGCTCTGTCTTCCCTGCTTCTATATTTCTCCCTTCCTTCTTCAGCTTTTTCAATGTCTCCTGCATCAAAGCAAGGTCTCCTTAGGTAAAATTACTCATTTTTACCTTAGGGTGAGAAACCAAAATTCATATTTAAGTCAGGCCTACCACATATAGGCAATATTCAGTTGTCTCAATTTTTTTAAAAAAATCTATTCATCAAGATTTCCCAAATATCAACTCAACATTCTTAAAATATATAAATTAGCTTCTGGGAAACAAGATACTTGGTCCATTGTTTGCTTTTGTCCAAGGGATGTTTTCTTTCAGATCTTATTAGAACTGCCATATTTCTGGCCCTTTTCTACAAATTAAATTATCCTAATATTAAAAGAGCAGCACTTTACATAAATATCCCTAGTCCCCCTACCCCCAATTGATCCAGTTCCCTCACCATCACGATTGTTTTCTTGTGGATATACACTAATTATTCAATGTCCTTCCTAAAACATGGCACAGAGAATTGAACACAGCATTCTAGTTATGGTCTGACAAGAATAGGGTACTATGATACAATCATTTCCTATGTTCTGACCTAGGTGCCTCTCCTTTTGCAATCAAAGTTACATAACCTTTTCTTTTTTTATTTATTTATTATTTAAAATTAAACCCTTACCTTCTGTCTTGGAGTCAATACTGTGTATTAGCTCCAAGGCAGAAGAGTAGGCAATGGGGGTCAAGTGACTTGCCCAGGGTCACACAGCTAGGAAGTGTCTGAAGCTAGATTTGAACCTAGGACCTCCCATCTCTAGGCCTGACTCTCAAGCCACTGAGCTACCCAGCTGCCCCCTATATAACCTTTTCTGATTGCTATATTATACTATGCAAGTTGAACTTGAAGTCCACTGAAACTACCAGGGTTTTTTCATATTAGCAGTTTTCTAGCCACACACCTTATCCTTCTTGTGCTTGTACAGTTATTTTTTTTAATTTCAATGGAAGTACTTTATATGTATATTTATTAAATTTACTCATTCTAAGTGTATTAGGAATTATTTGTGTTATGACTGTCATCCAGTGTGTTAAATACTTCTCCTAAATTTATGCCAAGCACATATTTTCATTCACATAAACGATTTTTAAAAAATGAACATTAGAGAGTTACCTGTAGTGTCCTATTTAGGACACTCAATTAGAAATCCCAATCCAAGGTTGAATTCAATCATTAACTCTTTGTCTTGGATCTTGAAGGAATTCCAAATCCATCCACCTCACTCACACCACTGTATCATGCCCATTGAATGCCTTACTGAAACCCAAGGATTCCATTTTTATTTTATATACCTTTAAAGACAAGAGAATCCCAGGAGTTACTAAAATATCCCATCCAGAACACTATTTCAAGAAAGCTACTGTGCTTCCTTTTTTTCCAGTCACCTCTCCCATAACTTCCTTGAGTTATGCATGTTCCCTCCTTCCCCTCCAGCTGAACCATGAACCAAGACCAAATTACCTCTGCCTTGTTCCTAAATAGGGTGTGACCACCTCTTTCTATGATCCCATTTACCACCCTCCCAATAGCTTTCTAAACCACAATTCCCCACCCTGCTAACAACACTCCCCAATGGGTAAAGAGTCTCACATTAGAATGTAAGCTTCTTGAGGGTAGGGACTGTCTTTGCTTTTGTCTATTTGTATTCCCAGGGATTAGCACAGTGCCAGCAAGGCTCATGTTAAGTACTATATGTTTCTCAAGTGATTCATTAATTTTTTTCATTTTGCCACCCTTCTTATGTGGATGAAGGAATCAAGAGTCAGAGAGGTGAAGAAAACTCATCCAAGATCATATAGCCAGTTGACAGCAAAGCCAGAACTAGAACTCAGGTCTCTTGCTCCCTTCTTAGTACTTTTTGCACTCTGCCATTTAGTACTCTTTCAGTCTGTTATAATTGGACTTTACATCTTCCTTGAGAACATCAAAGTTCTTTGGTTTTAATAGGACTGCTATATTTGTCTGAGATTGAACTCTGCCCTAACATTTTTTCATTACATCAACTGTTTTTACTGGGTTCTTGGGTCCTTCTTTAAAGAAAGAGGTGGGAGAAAGGGAAGTTAATGCTTTTAACTGATACCAGTGTGATACAGTCTCCTGATCCTTCAGGAGCCCTTCAGTTGGTCTCTTAATTGAGACAGACTCCTAGTGCTCTCTATTTGTAAGATGGGAAAAGCTACAGGCTTTAAGAACACAACCCGAGGTGCCCTGGGAAATTTTAGAGACTAAGTGAAAGTGACTAGTTTGTAAGCAACTTGTGGTATCCTCTCCTTGAGACCCATTTATCTAATAATCAATTGGAAAGCAAATAAAATCACCTCTATAAGTTTGCTTTAAGTGGAAAATATTTTAGGGCCCAGCTGAAAGAAAGATTAATGTTGTTAGGCAGACGTTTCAAATTCCTTCGGTGAGGAAATTTCTGAAGCCAATAAAACAGAGAAGATTACTTCTCCTATTTAGAAGTTTGAGACGGTTAGAATAATCGTTTAGGAGAATGCCTGAGTTTATAGAGAACCTTTTTCAGACAGGATTTGACAACTGGAGACAGGAGAGTTTAACTTGGTTCCTTATCAAAAAGAATTTGAAGGGAAAAATTCAGAAGGCCATAGTTTGAATTGCAGATTTTGTTTGGACAGGACAACCCTGAATTCATCTCTGTCTTGGGATCCAGGGCAATTATGTAAATTAGACTAGTACTTCCTGTTCTGTTTGTTCAAGGTGAATGTGGGTTACTTCAATCATTCTACCTTTCCAAAGCTTGCCTTGGCAAAAACATTTGGAATAGATTCATTGAGTTTATTCAAGTTGGTGCTTGGAAACTAAGATGGCTGGTTTCTTATTGTTGTTGGAAAAGTACCCTCTGATGGTAAACTGCTTTCAGCTTTATATTTTGCCCTAGATGCTGAATGAGCAAAATTCAAAATGAAATTGTGTTTTGAGCACATGGAAGAAATCAGTATGACTTATAATTTACCTTGTCACCTCAGTGGAAACTTTGGAAGGTGCTTAGAATCCTGGATTTTAAGACTAAAAAGACCCAGAAGATGAACCTATTCCAACCCCTGATTTTGGAGATGAGTAAACTGAGGCTCAGAGAAGTTCATAGAATCAAAGATTTAGAGTTGGAAGGGACCTCAAAAATCATATGGTACAGTTAGGGAAGAATATGTGAAGTAAGGGCAAGTAACTCTTGCGGGAAAAGTCTAAGAGCATAAGTATATAACTTTAGAGCTCAAATGTACTTTGTTATTATTGTTCAGTTGTGTATAGCTCTTTGTGACCCTATTTGGTTTTATTGGCAAAAATACTGGAGTGGTTTGCCATTTCCTTCTCTAGCTTATTTTACACATAAGGAAACTGAGGCAAACAAGATTAAGTGATTTGCCCAGGAACACCCAGTTAGTAAGTATCTGAAGTTAAATTTGAACTCAGGGCTTCTTGACTCCAGGGCCAGCACTCACCTAGACCTAATCTAATCCCTTCATTTTAAATTGCCTTTGTTCATATTGGTTTTTTCCCATGGAGTGCCTTCCTTCCCCCTGTTGACGTAGAGTCCAGAAGCCCCCAAACTTATAGTCTAGAAAGATTGAATGAATCCTAGTTTACTTAGTTTGAGGAGGAAGGCCCCAGGTTTGACCTTGTTGTGTGGTATGGGGTTTCTTCCCTGAGAGGGAGTCCAACTTCAATTGTCTCAGACTAACAATAGACCTTATTTTGAGCTTGAGTGGGGAAGATCATTCCCTGAGTGACTCTTTAGCACACATCAATCTCCTTGGAAGGAGGGTGTGATATACTGAGAGAGGCTTCTGGAGACCAGAAGAATCACTCAGCTTGGGCCTGGCCCTGATGGGAATGACAGGGTTCTGAGAATGAACCAAAAGAGTTACCTTCCTTGTTTCAAAATCTATGATGAGTATAGTTCAATAGAATCCATTTTTCTGCTCTAAATGGTTCACTAAACCACAAATCATGTTTTTAAACCTTTCAGTAATTCCAGAACATACCCCCTTTCCTGCCTCCTGCCTTGGTTTAAACAGCAGAAAAACAGCTGGAGTAAGATAGAAGAGGACAATTTGAAGCTAAGAGAGAGGCACTAACTCTTTGAAATAGGCAGCAAGCTATAGCACATTTGGAAAAAAGCAAAAGGCTTATGTTTAGTCTTACTTTTGATAGTTTAGTAGTTAATTGTTAGAAAGCAAATATTTGTTCATATTGTATTCTTACCTGAACCCCCTCTCCCTTTTCTCAATTTACACTGCTCTAAAACATCTTTGGTGGAGAATGTTGGGACCCATTTCCCCCATGATGTCTTCTTAATTCTTCAAATCCCCTCACTGAGAGGTAATGTGGTGGAGAGGGTACAGATCTTGGAGTCAGAAAGACCTGGGTTCAAATCCTGTATCAGACTTGATAATTCCATAACTGCAAATCACTTCTCTTAGACTCATTTTCTGCATCTGTAAAATAAAGGAATTGGACTTCATGGACTGAGAGATTCCTTCTAGCTCCATCATACTAGGATCTTTCACATCACAGTCCTCCACTGTTCCAGAGCTCATGCCTTTACCCCAGGATGCTGCCCATTGGTCTCTCTCTCTCCTCCCAGTCCCTATAGGGCAGCTTAGGGATGGGCTACTCCCTTGCCTAGTGTGGCTAAAACCACAATAATGATGCAATGGGGAATATATGGGATTTAGAGTCAAATAACTTGAATTTGAATCTTGGCTCTGCATTTACTATCTGTATGACCTTGGGCAACTCACTTAACTTCTCTTGTCCTAAATTTCTTCATTTGTATAATTAGGGAATTCCATGAGAAGCCTCTTTAACCTCTGAATCTATGATCCTATTATCTATATCCATCAGCTGTTTTGTCTTATTTTGAAATATAATATCATAGCTTGGCTAGACCAAAAGTTCTTACTTATATCCTTCAAGAGCCTAAAAGCATACCATTAACATTGTAGACATTTGGTAAAGTTCTTTTGGTTGATATGTATACACACACATATTTCTCATCTAAAAGACCACTGATTTCAATGTAGGTATTCTTTCTACCAGCAGAGACCATGGCTTCTCCAAACCTTAATAGATGGTGCTTATGATGCAGGGCTACCTACATTTATGGCATGGAGTCTCGATTTCTGGCATAGCACTTCTCCACACTTAACTCTGATGGTTCTTGGGCAATAGAAGCAGTTATTTGTGGGGTGGGGAGGCTCTATTCAAACTCTTTCCAGTTTGATATGACCTGTTAGTGCTTGTCATCTGCTGGCATAGCCTTTGAAAACCCAGGGTCACCTCCAAACTGTAATGAAGCATCACAGTAGGACTTTAATGGGTGATAAATTTGAAGGAAAATAAAATCATTTAACTTCTTGTCTGACAAACAAAATGTAGTCATTAACCAGCTGTGTAACAATAACCAAATCACTTAAGGAGAACATAAGCTTTAGAGTTAGAAGGGACCTTGGCAATCATCCAATCCAAATTCTTCATTTATCTGATGAAACAATTGATGCCCAGAGAGGCTGTGACTTGCCCAAAGTCACATTGACAATAACAGAGATAGTTTTCTGGGTCTCATTTTCTAAGTCTGTCAAGTGAAGGTTTAGATTATAACCTGCTCTCAGGAGTAGTATGGATGGGGATAATGTTCTAGATCTGGAGTCAGGAGGCCTAGGTTCTATGTCTCCTCTGACTGAGCTCCAGACTTTCTCTACTAGGCCTCTGGGCTAGGAGCCTAATCATTCCCATCTCCATCCCTTTTTGCTTCCTTTTCTGTGTAGTCTTTCCCTATCTGCTTGAGGTCAAGGACTTCTTTCTTTTCGGTACTTTTGTATTTCCCACTTAGCACAAAGAGAAGAGTATATTGTAATCACTTCATAAATGCTCACTGACTTGGATGAAATCATCCCTCCTTTATTTACTGCCTAGGTGATCATGGATAAACAATGTAAATACTCTGGATCTTACTTTTCTCATCTGTAAAATGGAGTTGGATTAGATGACTTTTAGGGTCCCCTAGCAATAAAATATTGTGGTCCATTATGTAATCTAGCTTTCAGCAAAGCCTGGGGCATTTTGGGTGCTGTTGTTAATGGAGAGGGAGGGAGATATGACTCCTTATTGTGACTTGAAGAACTTGTATTAGAGACTAGATTGGTCCCACAGATATTCTTCAGAGAGACATATGGATAGAAGATGCTTCAGGGAAGTAGTGACAAGAAATCAATGTTTTGAAATAGATAGCAAGCATGAAAATTTGGCCCCATCACGTCCCTAGACTCTACTGAAATTCTGAAGTCCAATAAAAATGGACCACCTCTGGGTGAGGTTTTCTCCTGATTTGAATTGAGACCTTTTCTGCTTCCAGCTACAAAGCTTATTCTCTCTTATTCTTTGGTATATTCTAATCTATTTATCTTAGAATTTTTTGTTTTCTGCTTTTATTGGCCAAGTGGGCTTACTTCATAATTGTTATTTGTAATGTTTCCTATGTGTTTGTGTGTGTGTGTGTGTGTGTGTGTGTGTGTGTGTGTGTGTTAAACAACTTATAGTAGAGAAGGAGCTAAGCTTGGAGAGTAAGCTAATGGCTGCCCTCCCTCTTAAGAATGGTTAGGGAAGCAGCTTTTGATCAGACTCCAACATCCTTTAGACCCGTGTTACCAAACTCAAATAGAAAAACTGTGCCTAAAGATTCCTACAGACCACACATTAATTTTTAAATGTAGTACTATCTTTTTTGATTTCTTTTATTTTAAATTGTTTTAAAATAGTTCACACTGTACTTGGGAGGCTTGTGAGCCTCCTATAGGCCATTGCCTGCATGTCTGACATCTCTGCCTTAGACTATCAATATGTGAGGGCCAGTAGCAGGCAAATGTAATGCTAACCCTTTTGGAAATGGAGAAAAGGGCCCTCAGCCTTAGCAGTCCTCCTGGGGCCTGTCTGCTCTTTCCCCCACCTAGCAGGGCCCTTTGATCTCTCTCTCTATGGAGAAGCTAGCCAAACTTCAGACCCTATGAATCCATGCCCCCTCCCAGTTATCTGCATATTTAGATAACCCACACGGATCTATATGTTATAAATAATTCTATGCAAGGTTCATTATAAGGTTGGAAAGACATCATTTCTTGCAGCCACAGAGAACTGTTCCTCGGTGAAGCGAGCTCTCATTATCTGACTTCCATCATCCAGACGTGGTAGTGAGCAGCTCTGCTGAGCCCTCTTTAGAGACTGGATAGGAGGCGTCAAGAAGAAGGGAGGGGATATGGAAGCCCCTTCAGTTCTCTTCCTACTTGGACTTTCATCCACTTGCACCCTCCCTCCCCTGTGCCGGGAGCTTTGGGCATCTTTCCCTTCTCTGGGGCTGACCATGGCCTGGAGAAATTGTCCTCCGTCCGTCCTCCCCCTGGGCGCCGACCCTGCCTGGCCCTCCTTTGTTTAGGGCGCACACCTAGGGCTCAGCCTCTCCTCGGTGCATTGGGCTCCCCTTGTCCCCTTTACTCTTCCAGCAGCAAAGAGGATTTTAAAATAAAAAATGTAAAGCCATCTCTGTCTCCCTCGCTGGGATGCCTGTCAGTTTCCATAACCCGGGCCGTGCTGACTGCTCCAAGGGAGCGAGCGGGGATAAGGAGCCGAGGAGTTACAGATGGCTGGCCCGAAGAAGGGAGAGGGAGCCGACCTCATGCCTTATTTATGAGGACTCGGGCCCACAGACCCCGGGCCTGGCCACTGGGGAAGTTATAGAAAGCCAGGAAGCTCCCTTTCAAGGAAGAGGATGTCTAAAAGGAAAGAGAAAACTCAGAAAAAGTTAAATGCTACCCATAATGAGAAACCTTCGGCTGCATAATACAGTAGTAATGAAATGGAAATGAAAGAGGGAGGAGACCTGCGCTCCTGGGCCCTCTAGGGCTGGCCCTGCGGCATAAGCCGAATGGTGTGAAAGGCCGATAGGCTAAAATTGGTGGAGCTCTCTGGGCTGCCCAAGTCTACGGCTGGATTGCATGATTAACAGTGCGTGCAGGGAGCTAGCTCGGCCCTAATGAAACATTCAGACACAAAAGAAGGCTCCCCGAGACATTCCTTGGCTGCCTCTACTTGTGGAAGCTGATTTCTCCAGGGTGGGAAAGAGGCGCAGTAACTAGGAATGAGACCATGAATCTGAGCGCATATTCATGCAAATGTCTAGCAGAGAAATAAAATGTCATTGATGGCAAGATAATCTGTGAAAAAGGAAGAAAACTCCAATCACCTAATACCGCCAAAAGGAGATAACCCTGGCCTGGAGCAATCTAGCTGCTGAGGAGCTTTCTAGACTTAACCATTTGCAGGACTCAGTTCAATTCAGGAGTTCAGTGAAATGGGGATTTCATAATAATAGTGAGCATTTGTAGCCTTTTAAAGTTTAGAAGGCATTTTACAAATGTTAATTCATTTGATTCTCACAACCACCCTGGGAGGTAGGTGTTCTCATGTCCCCCATTTTACTGGTAAGAGTCTTTGGCTTTCCCATTATCACAGTATCGGAGACAGGATTTGAACTTAGATCTTCCTGGCTCCAAGTCCACACCACTGTGCCAAGTAGCTATCTAAAGGCACTACTTTTATTAAGGGCCTACCTTGTGCAGGATGTTAGTAGGAACTGGAGGTACCAAGACAAAAATAAGAAGACATCCCAGGAGTCTAAATTGCATTAGATGAATATGACATATACATAGGTAAGCAAATGCAAGATAACTTGTAGAAAGAGAGTACTAATGACTAGCAGAATCAAAAAAAGGTATCTTGTAGGAAATGGGAGCCCAGCTGAGACTTGGAGGAAACTAAGGATTCTAAGAAGCGAAGATTTAAAAAGGATCTGTGGATACTAGGACCCCTGCAAAAGCATGGAGGTAGGTAATGAGGTTCTGAGTTTGAGGAAGAATAAGTGGGCCATTTTGTCTAGAACTTGGAATATACGAAGGGGAATAATATATAATATATGAAAAGACAAATTGTGAAGTTCTGAAGTCAAGGAATATTAATGGTACTAGCCATATGAATTCAGGGTAACCTCTCTTCGTCTTGCTTTCTTCACCTATAACATGGAAATAATAATGTCTGTACCAACTACTTCTCATCCTTGTTGTGAAGATCAAATGAACTGATATACAAGAAAACACTGTGTAACCATGAAGTTCTGTAATGAGCTAAGTAGTAGTAGTATAATACTAGTCCACTAATTAAGACCTTTTCTGATACCTCCTGTGGCATGGTAATAGGGAGGATATCCCAGCAGAGTGCAAATTTTGGCAGGAACTACCACGCTAGAAAGATTTTTGAATAAAGACCAGCAACATACTGTGTGCCCATCATTTGAGGGCAATCCTGGCTAAATTTGGAAAGGGACCAGAACGGTAGCCACCAGGAAAGATTATATTTTTGGTTGCAGCAAGTCATGAAGACCATCTGCTAAGGCATGAAGAGACTGTGATCTTCACTGGCAGAAAGGAGGGGAAAACATTCAGCTCACTCTAATAAAAACTAGAACCTTTTGACATACTGAAGCTTTTCATGAGCTCTACTTTTTTTTCCTTTTTCTTTTCTATTAAAAAATACCGATTAGCCACAAAACAATTTTTAAAAACTAATTGTGAAAGAATGAACCAGATGTGGTGGGAAAAATATTTCCCATTTCTATTTTCTGTAGTTCTCTGAAACACAGACCAATTATGTGTTTTAGGAGAATAACTTCAATTTCTGTTGGATAGCTTTAATAATAATAACTAGCATTTAAAAAGTAGTTAAGGTTTGCCAAACACTTTACAATTATTTTCTCCTTTGATCCACACAGTAATCCTGAATGTAGATGCTATATTTTCTCCATTTTACAGATTAGGAAACAGAGGCAGATAGAAGTTAAATGACTTAGCATCACAAAGCTAGTGAATTTCTGAGGCTAGATTTGAACTCAGGTCTTCCTGACTTTGAATTGAGAACTTTATCAACTACATCACTAAACTTTCTCTATTTTGTGAAGTATTCATGACCTTTAATGAATCTTGACAGATCCCTTAGAAGATATTTACTTGAAAAGTCACCAGATGGTCATTAATATTAACCTTTGTTCTGAAACTTCAGTAGTTAAGGAGGTGAATGCTCATTTGCTTTGTGCCCTCCATGTTTTTCCATGTAAGAGAATCCTGTTGTGTTTTAGAAAGGAGATGAAAGGGGCTTGAGGAAATGAGGGGAGGGAGAAGAAGAAGAATGGTAAAACCAAAGGAGCAAGCAAGATTAGGAAATGAGAGAATGTATGTTCTTATCTTTTCTATAGCTCCAGGTTGAGCTCTAAGGGTTGGAAGTAATACAATAAATACAAAAATACAGAACCATTAAGAATTCATTTATTCAACATTCAACTCTTCTACAATGCATGCTAGATTTTGGAGAATACAAAATAAATTAAGACATTACCCTTACAGAGCTTACAATATTGAAAGAGGATGTAATAGGAAAAGAGAGAAAGAGAGAGAGAGAGAGAGAGAGAGAGAGAGAGAGAGAGAGAGAGAGAGAGAGAGAGAGCTTATGTTCAAGAGGGCTGAACATACACATACACACAAAGAATTTAGTGTAGATATGCATCAAACTGGACATGGAAACAGGTAAACTCATCTCATAGGGCGATTTTGTTAGTGAGATAGATGCAGAACACCACAAAATGGAGAATGAAGCTCTTTATGAGGTTGTGATTGTGTGAGGCAATGGTAACATCCAGGTACCCAGGACTCGGACTACTTGAGCATCCCTAAAGACTCATGGAATGAGACTGCATCAATGTACTGACTATACAAAAGCTAACAAACTATGAAAACTAAGAGTAGCAAATAGTGCCTGAGTCAAACTGGGACAGGTGTGCTTTGGAGACAGCAGAAATCATTAAGCAGATGATTGGTGAGGCATAGATTTAGCCCTTTGCTGTGATCTCTAGCCTGGGAACCAATGAGAAAACATCCAGGATGCTGAGTCTTTGACTGCTTGCCCTGGTTTACCATTTGGTGTACTCTGAATTCTAAACTACACTGGGGCAAAAGAAACTGCTCATTCAGGTACATGACTTCTGTGCCTTTGCTCTTCATTTATGTTTCTCTCCAGTATCTTGACTGGATCTGTTAATATGGTAAGAGCCTGAGTCACAAGACATGAATTCATTTCAGAAGTTCCCAGTATCCTGAATGGGTTTAGGGTAAATGAATTATACAGTAAATTACCATTTTAAAATGCCTATGATTTGATCCTTAGTCACTACATCATAGTCTAAAGCCAGTTGGAGAATGTGATACAATCATATCAGAGTTTAATATAAATTAGAATATAATAAATACTTAAGACAAATTAGAATATGATTAATGCTTAAAATGCTATGAAATCAGATTTTTAAAACTAGTTCAAAAGATCAGAGAATACCATATGAATAGGAATATTTTAACTTTATATGGAAAGACTTCAAAGGGTTAGGATGGGCAGAAAATATTTCAGGGGCAGAACATTGTGTCCATGTTGACTAGATACTGGAGTACATGATGGAGGGTGATATGAGATAGGAATAAAAGGCAAGCTGAAGTCAGATTCTGTAAGACTCTAGAATTTTGGACCTAGGTGTTTCCATAACATTTAGCATCTTTAGCAGAATCCAAAGGGTTCTCCTACCACCACCATTGTGTATGTCCATGCTCAAAGAAAGGGGCTCTATACCCATACTGTGAAATATTATGAGACACTCTATGAAACTTAATTAACACAGGGTTGGCTATGTTAGAGCCAGCTTGAATCAGCTCCCAAGACCCAATTGTTAAATTTTTAGTGTAAACATTTATACCTCAGTATAAGCAGTAAAATCAATAATCAGTAAAAGCTACAAATCAGTAAATCAGTAAAATCAGTAAAGGTTACAAATAAAGGATTGATATATTGTTTTGTTGACTGTCTAGACATAAGAAAGTGATGGTAAAAATGTGAATAATAGAAATTAAACTTAAAACTATACTGGGTTATCCACCTCCTGAGAAAGAACTGATGGAATCAGAATGCAGATCAAAGCATATGATTTTTTCACTTTAGTTTATTTGGGTTTTTACTTGGGGTTTTGATTTTATGTGAATGAACAATATGGAAATAGATTTTGTATGATAATACATGTATAACCCAGATCAGATTGCTTACCTTCTCAGGGAAGGGAGGGAGGGAAATAACTTGGATCTTATAAAAGAAAAAAAGTAGAAAATTGTTATTATGTGTAATTGGTAAAAGAAAATATCTTTTTTTTAAAGTACATTGGGAGGGGCAGCCACATGGTTCAGTAGATAGAGATGCAGGCCTGAAGATGAGAGGTTCTGAGTTCAAATGTGGCCTCAGACACTTCCTAGCTATGAGACCCTGGGCAAGCCACTTAACCTCAATTGCTTAGTCCTTACCACTCTTCTTCCTTGGAAATTAATATTGATTCTATGACAGAAGGGAAAGGGTTTTTTTTAAAGTGTACTGATGTAAGTGTGAAAACCCCTAACCCCTTATGTGAGTTTTGAGTTAATCATAATTATAATTCTAAGATTGGTAACTAAAAATATCTTAAGTGATGATTTTAGTAGGCCTTTTGTGATTATTTTTAGTATAAGTTTTAGAGTAAGAAAACTGCTTGAATATAGTTAATCATTGTTAAGTATAAGCCTCAGTGTCTGTCTTAGCCTTCAAAATTGCTCTATCAGCAATCATGGTCTTGAACCTGTGACATGGCCTTCATCAGCATAGAGGCTTTTGCTTCAGTTAGAAGCCTGCTGACACCTCTTCCCCTTTGTATACACCCTAGTATACATCATCAGGCTTTTGCCCCACTTTTAGGCCTGACACCTCTTCCTTGTCCTGTTCACATCATCCTTGACATCATCAGGCTTAAAAAGTAGGGCTCAGGCTCCCCACTCCCCCCTTGTCTAGCAAGTGACTTCTTCTACCATTAAGAAGTATTTCCTAGTTGCCCTGACCAATGAACATGGCTTCTGTGTGTCTCTATTTTTAGATGGGTATAACTGTTATCTTTGACTATTTTTTTGTACTGGTATAAAAATTGTCTAACTCTTTGGTGTAGTATACAGAATTGGGGTCATATAGTTTTTTCTAGCTTTGGCTGAGTTCCAAAAGCTGTTAGAGTTTAGAATCTTGAGGAGAAAAGGCAGTTGACTGGATCTTCTGTGGAGGGAGGTTGTGAATCAGCTGAGCTGTCTCTGACCTAACTTTAATATTGACATTGAGCCTAGCTTTGACATATTTAATTAAGAAATTATTATTTAGATAAATCCTTTATATCTTCCTTTCCTATTACCATCCCTGCCTTTTCCCTCCCTTACCTATATGTTGTGCAGTTAATAAGGAGTGTAATTAGAGAGGAGTTAAATCTGTGAAGGGTTACCTAATTGACAGCCTTAGTTATAGTTGGTCAGTCATCATTTATTCCCTTTAGATAGTACCTAGTAAAAACTGAGTTTAAGGCAGGTCCTTACTCAGACTCCATCTTTACTTCCCTTCCCCCACCTGAGGTTCCTGAGACAACTGATAGGGCTTTCCTTGGATCCACCTTCCTAATAACCATCCTTCAAACAAAATAAACCCTTTTGTGTTTCAACAGCCCTATTAGTGTAATTTGTCTGTTAGCTAACAAGAGGGAAGAAGAGGGAAAGAGACAACATACTCTGGGTTAGAGGGAAGCTGGGCATCCATCTTGAAGGAAGGTGTTACTTCAAAATAGGTCCCTTCCTGTGAAATTAACTAAAGCCTGTTTGTTAATTTCAGTCTAGTCTATTTCCCTCAGCTTGTGTTTGGAAGGTCATTTTTCCCTCCAGAGAGTCAGTTGTTAAACATTTACTAGGACACTCCTGAGTTTATATATGGAATAGTCATGCTATTCATGATTATGAAATGCTGAAAGTTACTTTGTGAAGAGGGTCTGAAAATTTCCACCAATACCTGCTATAAGGGTTAAAAGTAAAATTGTCCCAGACACACCCTAGTTTTCTTAGTTAGTGAACAACCAAATTCTCAAAAATCTGTAGACAAGGGGGTAGCAAAGTGGCTCAGTGGCTAGACTAAGGCCTGGAGACAGGAACTCCTGGGTTCAAATATAGCCCCTGACACTTCCTAGCTGTGTGACCTTGAGCAAGTCACTTAACCCCCTTACTACTCTTCTGCCTTGGAACCAAATACATAGTATTGAATCTAAGAAGGAAAAAAAAAAAAAGAATCTAGAGACAAAGGTGTTTTACCCAAGTTGTTAAATAAGAATCCACAAACCTAAAATAGGACAGCAACTTATGCTGGATACAAGGCACGATTATGTTCAATCACTGACAATATTTGTTATAAATGTGCTAAAAATGGGAACATCTGCTTATAGTTTTTCCACTATATGGTTCAAAATGGAATTTTGGTAAACCCAGCACACAAAACTGAATTCTTCCCTCCAGTGATTTCTCCAGGGCCTGTCACATTCATATTTGTTCCAAGCAACTTCAAACACCATTGGTTTATTCTTCCATGAATTTGAATGAAGATAAAGTAGCTAAGCTGTGTTTCTTGAGCACTTCAGATGGGATTTCATGGTCTATCTGCCAACTCATTAGGAACATTGCTCATACCTCAGTTTTCTGGATTTATTCTGATTATTTTTTCAGTTTTCTTAATCCTGAAATAAAGAGCTTTTATAGTACAGCAGAATGTTCATCTCTACCAGAATGTTCACCTAACACAGTGCCTGAACATTCTAAACATTGTAAAGGCATTTTCAGGATAGTATTTAGAAAAAAAAATACTTAAAGAAAATGTTTATGAAAATGTGCACAATGATAATAATGCATCACCTACATGGGGTTTTGGAAATATGCTTCTAACTTTGAACTCTGGGATAGCTTTGTGAGAGACTGGAAGATAAACAGCTCAAGAGCAGCTAGTCAGCAGATAAAGATCTGTGTATATTTTCCACTGAATCATTATTCTCTGTCCTCTTGGTGCCCTTTGTAAATATTCAAGACTTTCAGAAGCCAGGGATTGTATGCAGTTACATCTGCTTGTTCTGAAAATGCATTGTGATATTAACTTTGAGTTTCAACTTCTTTCTTTTTCCTTAAAGTTAAGTTGAATAACTTTTTCTGGGATAGAACATATTCCATGCCAGCACAGAGGAGCTGCCCAAAGCACAGGAACGAAGACTTGAATTATGTACTTGCCCCTGAGAATAACAGTGTGGGTGAGCGGAAATAGCCCAGGATTTGGAGTCAGAAGATCTGGTTTTTTAATGTTGGCCCTCACATTTATTAACTCTGACTTTAGCTAAGCCTTGTAGAGAGGACAAAGACTCTGCAGAGGAGCTGGATTTGAATCCCACCTCTGGTTATATGCTATGTGATACTGGGCAAGTCACTTAACCTTCTTGGACTTCAGTTTCCTCATCTGTAACATGAAGGGGGTTGGACTAGAGCAGTAGTTCTCAAACTTTTTTGGCCTACTACCCCCTTTCCAGAAAAAAATATTACTTAGCCCCCTGGAAATTAATTTTTTAAAATTTTAATAGCAATTAATAGGAAAGATAAATGCACCTGTGGCCATCACCGCCTCCCTGGATCGCTGCAGCACCCATCAGGGGGCGGTGGCACCCACTTTGGGAATCACTGGACTAGATGATTCCTTAGGTCCCGTCCAGCTTTAAATTGATTTTGCCCTTTGCACATCATTTAATTTCCCATTGCCATCTTTTCCTTCTTGTTCATCTTGTCAGCACTTAGCACAGAGGATGCACATATTGGTGCTAATAATAACTTACTTATCTCACAGGGCTATCATGAAACCCAATTAGTAAATCCCTATGAAAGGTATAATCAATTAATAAATACATGTAGATTTGACCTATTAGGGAGAGGCCTAGATTTGATATAGGTAACTCCCAGATAAAGAAACTTCTTTCCATAATGCAGGTCTAAAACTTCTTTTCAACCATTAGGCTTAGAGAATTGTCTAGAGCACCGTGTGACTTAGGGTCACATAGCCAGTATGTGGCAGAGGTGAAACTTGAACTCAGGTCTTCCTGGACTTTGAGAGAATGTGGCTGGGGACTTTGTATAATAACTGCCTCGCTTAAATCCAGTTCACTTGCAAGTTATTCCCCCCATGAAGTCATTGGTTCTCTTCAAAAAGGAGGAACAAATAATAGCCGTGTCTTGGTTTCAGGGTCAGCTCTCTCCATTATATGGACACTCTCTTCCTTTTCATCAGCATGGCAATTCTAAGACTTCGTTGACATTTTGGACAAAATCTGACCTTGGAATCAGGGAGACCTGGGTTCAAGTACCGCCTCTGACACATACTGGCTTGTAGGGACCCAGACAAATCATTTACCTTCTCAGTGCTGTAACCTAACTCTAAAATTATATGTTGTAGAACAGACGACAATCTGTGTTCATAGAGGAAGTTTCCCCAGAGAGAGTTCTTCATATCAATGTAATTACAGATCTAATGGAAAAACGAATAATAACTTACTTATCTCACAAGTATAGCGTATAAACCAATTAGCAAATCACTGTGAAAGGTATAAATATGATGATTCATTCACTGCAGTTCAAGATGATTGTTGGATTTTCCCCCCCTTAGACTCAAGATAACCTATCCCTAAATCAGTCTCAATCAGAAACTGAGGGTCCTAATTTTCATCACTAGTCACACTTGAAATTTAGAATTGAAATAAACTTCTTGATATATTTATTTTCATTTCTTATGTTGTTTCTCCTGCAGTGCTGATTTATATCATGTTACCCTCCTTGGTTTAATTAGATATCTCACATTTAATCTGATGGGATTTTTTTTGTCCAGAGAAAAATGACATAAAACATTTTTCCTACTCATATTCAGTGGGCTCATAGTTTTACATTCAAGTTAGATGTAAATAGTCCAGCTGCTCAGCAAATATATCCATTAATTTAGTCAGTTCAATTTTAAATCAACAAAGATAAGAACAGGCAGCTAGAAACCCAGAATGAGAGAACAGGAAAGGTTTTTTGAATGTCAGCAACTATTTGATCTACAGTCAACTTTCAATGATAAAAAAAAATCTAGTTTCTACTATTTCAAGGCATCCTGTTGCTTTTTATCCTTCTGGTACCCACTTTGATGATTGTTGGTACTATTACCAAATGATGGGTGAGACAGCACCATTATGGGATCCCATAATTCTGCAACAGGGATCCTAGAAGTCTTGGGAATGCTGTAGTCTCTTCTGTAGTCAAGAGAATATGAACCCTTTGAAGGTAGGGACTATTTTATTTTTATTTTTGTATCTCCAGTACATAGCACAGTGCTTGGCACATAATAGGTGCTTGATAAGTACGTATTGATTGGTTGATTGACTTATTGTTGTATAGTCAAGATAAAGGCTGCAGTACTAGATTTCCATGTTACTAATGTTAAGGGGGTGAAGTAGTTTTGACAAAGATAGGAACTGAGGCAGAGAAGGACCAAGGACCAAGACCAAGATCTCTTAACCTATAATCACCCAAATCTAGGGAGTTGGAAAGGGGCAAGGATCAGGTCCCTCTATTGTCAATGCCCCTGTATCTCTGTCCAAGTTAAACTCATTTCTATGAATTAGTCCATCTGTCCATATAGCATGAACTGGGGAGGGCTTTCGATGATCTCAAGCTACTCCCTGAAACAAACCTCTATCTTTCAATTCCAATATTCTCCCAGTGATATTACATTCAACTCAGTTCTCTGTATCTGTTGAAAGAACCATCATCCTGCTAGCCACCCAGGTTCTCAACTTCAGTGTCAGCTTTGGCTTCTTAGTCTCCTTAATCCATACAATACAACTACCACCCTAGTTCAGTCACTCTTCACTTTTCTCCTAGTGGCAGCCTATGACAATAGTTCCCAAATTATTTTCTTTTTGATATCTCTTTTCTCTCCAGTTGTCAATACAATTTTCTTTCAAACACCACCCCCCTCCCTGAACACACATAGGCATTTAACAATATCATCCCCCTACTTAATAAACTGTAATGACCCCCTATTCTTTGTAAGCTCAAATAAGAATTCCTCTTTGACATCTACAGCTCTTCACAATCTGGCCCCATCCTACCCTATCTATCATTTCTACCTGTGTTCTCTGTGGTCCAACCAAACAGACCTTTTTGCTTTTCTTCACAAACCACATTTCATCATATGTGTCTAATCCTGGATGCTTACAGTATCCGATGGCTAGAAGTACTCCGCCTATACCATTGCCTTTTAGAATTCCTGATTTCCTTCAAAACAACTGAAACAGTACTTTCACCATGAGGCCTTTCCTGACCCCTCTAGCTACTGGTAACTCCCTATGGCCCACTTCCAAATTTAGCTTTATATGTATTTTATATAGATATCTGTACAAAGTGTTCCAAAAGTCTTAGTGTAGTTTTAAGTTATTAAAGCACTTTAACGGTTTAAGCAATTAAAACTTAAAATTGCACTAAGATATTTGAGATAGCCTGTATCGGCAGACCTTGTCTTCCCATTAGAATATAAGCTTCTAGAGGTCAGGAACTATTTTGCTTTCATCTTTGTATCCATAGTATCTGGCCCCTAATAAGTGCTAATTAGCCCCAATCTTCCTCCTGAGCTCCAGTCTCACAATATCAACTACTTTTAGATATCTCCTGCTGGATGTCTCCAACTCACCTATCTAACACAGAACTCATCTTTTCCCCTCCAAGTCTCCCTTCTTCCAAAATTCTCTGTTCCTAGGCCTCACAGTTACCTAGGCTCAAAATCAGAGGTCACCCTCAGTTCCTTACTTGCACTATCCAGTCATTTGCCAGGTCTTCCTGTTTCTCCCTTTATCACCTTATATACAACTCCTTTTCTCCATGTTTGTCAGTCACCACCCTGGTCAGACCCTCAGTGCCTCCCACCTGGACTAGCACAGTAGCTTTTTGGTTGGTCCTCCTACTTCAGTTCTCTCCTACTTCACTGTGCTGATTGCTGGGGATACAAAAAAAAAAAAAAGCAACTTACTGGCCTTGATTAATATTAGATAGATGTCTTGAGGGCTACAATGGCATGCAGGATTCATGGGAAGCAACTCGGTAAGAATCAATCAGAATAAGAAGGTGTGATTATATTGTAATTTGTACCAGTGGAGAGAGCTCCCACAATAAAGAAGATGATGGATCCATTGAAATGTAGAAACATTTCTGATGTAGTGAGTCAAGATTGAGGCAGCTAAAACTACAGGAGCCAGCATTTTAGGGTAATATGCCACTGAATGCACAAGCTTTGTGAAGAGCAGCCTTTAGTGTGGCAACTTAGGAAAGACTGTGGTGAAAGGTCTTGCAGAGAAAAGAAAATTTCAGCAAAAATAGTTTGTAGGTTTTCTTTGGAATTAATTTACACTTTATTTCCAAAACATAAAATTGCCTATTTTATTATAATTGAAGTATGCTCATTCCCTAATTTGAAAGAGAGATTGAAATATCCAGTACTTCCTTGGGGATAGTAAATTGTTGCCTACTGTTGCTCCCTACTGTTTTCTTCCACCTGTGTTATTCCACAAAGAAGGAGAATGTCCTAGATATAGTATTGTTGATAAGTCGGTACAAATAATGTTATTTTAAAGCTATTCATTTTGCTTAACTTTGCATTGTAGAAGAGGATAAATTACCTTCTGTCAATTCCTCTTTCTAATTTCCTTTTCTTTTTAATGTCTAGAGTACGAGAATTGTGATTAGAATTTTATTAGTATGTAAGAATAAACTCTCCACTGAAATCTTACTCTGACATGAATTCTCATCATTTGTGTTGAAGTGTCCATGTTTCTCAACAGCTATGCCAACAGAACACATTTTAAAGCAAGTCCTTTCTCTAAATCTCAGAAGTTGATGAGTCAAAGTTCAGAAAGGAATTGCATCAGAGATGCCACCCTAAGCTGTCTTAGAGACTCCTAATAATTTCTGATTTCAATTGTCAAATGATAAAAAAAAAAAGGATCCCAAATACAAGTCATTTGCAGCAGCGACATTCAAAGCCCAGACCTGGAAGACTATGGCTTGAACCAAGGAGTTTGTGATCAGCCAGGCAGAGAGTGGGAAGATGGATGTCATCCCACTCTTTGTGATCGCCAAGCATAGTATATGTCTCCAAAATAACCATATCTATCCTGTTCCAACACTTAGTTCTCCGGTTATAGCCCTCCTTCTTTTCCTATCCCAGCTCCTAACCAATGCTGGCCCTTCAGGGGAATTGGTACCTCAGCAGGAGTTGAACCAATGATTGGGAAAATTCTTTTCAAATAGCAAGAATTAGAGAAAATGTACCATCATAAAAATTTTCTTTAGTACTTAAAAGTTCCCCTCCTGTTCAACAGCTGACCTGCAAGATACCTCTTTCCTTCACCTATCCTGGGAGGGTTTTCATCAGCCTTGAGAAGAACTCTAGGATGGAGTGTTGGTAAAATTTTGCTCTCCCTATGGAACACTGCTGAGTCTGAAGTCAGAACTGTATGGCATGTTCATCACACATGCACACGCATACGATACATGCATACACATACATAGCTATTATCTATCTATCTAAAATATCTTGAATCTACTTCCCCATACCTGAAGAATTACTTTTCTTTTAATCTTACCTTCTGTTTTAGAATCAATACTAAGTATCAATTCCAAGGCAGAAGATTAGTAATGGTTAAGCAATTGGGATTAAGTGAGTTGCCCTGAGTTACACAGCTAGGAAGTGTTTGAGGTCAAATTTGAACCCAGAACCTCCCATCTCTAGGCTGGCACTTAGCCTAGTTTAGTTTACTCCTAAACACAGATTCTTAACCTGGCATCTATGAACTTGTTTTCGTGCATGTATGTATCTGTGTGTACATATATAGAAATATACACAAAAAATACAACTGCATTTCGATATAATTGATTTCCCTTTGTTCCTTTTGTGAGTTGCATTTTATTTAATGCATGAAAAAATGATTCTGAAAAGGGTTCCAAACTGCCAAAGGTATTCATGATATTAAAAAGAAACTAAGAACACTTACTTCAAAATGTGCTTGATAAATGGTCATCTTGTCTTTGCACGAAGACCTCTGATGAAGGGAAGTCAATCCTTCTCAAGACACTTTTAAAATAATTCAGTTTGGAATTAAAAAAAAAATCCTGCTATCAAGCCTTAAATCCTCCTTATTCCTGTTTCTACATTGTTCAAGGAGTGGGGAAAGTGGGGGAAAAGAACAAATCAAAGTTTCTTTCCAGGACAGTTTTTCAAATGCTTTAAGATACTTAATGTGTACCAATCCACCTAACTCTCCAATCTAATCTTCTCTTCTTTATGATAAAAAATCCCAAATTACTTCAGCAGGTTCTCTTATAGGATTACCTTCAGACTCTTTCCTATCCTAGTTTCCCTCCTTCTTGAGGTTCTTCAGATTATCAATATATTTTATAAAATATGATGCACAGAAATTAATATATCAGATGTCACCTGATTAGGATAGTTTTATAAAAAGACTCCCTGGTCCCAGATGCTATACTTCTTTTAATGCCATCTAAAATCATTTTAAGGTTTGTATCTGTCACACACTATTTATTGAATGAGTTTTTATACAATTAAATTCCCCAGATCTTTTTCTTTTCTTTTTAAAATTTATTTTTATCAATATAATTTATTTCCAGGTATCTTAGCCCTTCCCTTCCCTCTCCACATGATAGAAAGCATCATCCAGCAAACAGATATGTATATCCAGATTATGTTTTTCCTGTTTCCATTTTTCAGTTTATTCTCTAGAGGTGAACATTCAGAAATTATTCTTCAAATATTAAATCTGTAGCTGTATATAATTTTTCCTATCTTTTCCCCATTTTTCAGCTGGGGTATGACTCTTATTCCCATAAATTTGACATTATTCTCCCTATATCTGAGATATGAGGCCTCTCTCTGAGAAATGAAATCCCACTCCCCATTTTTCTACTTGTCCATTTTACATCTCACAATGCTCTTCCATCTCATTTATTGACAAATTTCTCTCCTATCCATAAACCTGATTGGTATTATGTTCTCTGTTCTAATTTGTTTATATGTCCTTTTATGTCTGGATCATGTATCCATTTTGATCTTATCTTGGTGAATGGTGTCATATATTGGCCTATACCTAGTTTCTGCCAAATTACTTTCCAATTGTCCCAGCAATTTTTACCAAATAGTGATTTCTAATCCCAATAGCCTAGATTTTTCTTTTGTCAAATACAAGGTTACTAAAATATTTTACCATTGTTTATTGTATGTCTGTTCTGTTCCACTGATCTTCCTTTCTGTTTCTTGGTTAGTACCAGATACTTTCAATAACTATTGCTTTATAATACAATTTAAAATTGTATCCTGCTAAACCTCCTTCCTTTACATTTTTTCATTAATTCTTTTGCTATTCTTGATCTTTTATTTTTCCAAATGAATTTTGTCATTTTTTTCTAGTTCGTAAGATAATTTTTGGTAATTTTATTGAGATGACATTGAATAAGTAAATTAGTTTAGGTAGGATTGTCATTTTAATTATATTGACTGCTTATCCATGAGCACAATATTTCTCTAATTACTTAGATCTGACTTTATTTGTGGGAAAAAAATGTCTTATAATGATTTTTATGCAGTTCCTGGGTTTGCTTTGGCAAGTATATTCCCAGGTGTTTTATTCTATCTATGGTTATTTTAAATGGAATATTTCTTTCTATTTCTTCTTTAAGGACTTTGTTAGTAATTTATAAAAATATTGATGATTTATGTGGGCTTATTTTATATACTGCTACTTTACTAAAATTATCGATAGCTTCAACTAACTTTTTAGTTGAATCTCTAGGATTCTTCACATAAAACATCTTCTCATTTGCAAAGAGAGATTGCTTTATTACTTCTTTGCTGATTTTGATATATTTGAACTTCTTTTTCTTCTCTTATTGCTATTACTAGTGTTTCTAATATTGTGTTAAATAATATTGGTGATAATGGGCATCCTTCTTTCACTCCTGATCTTATTGGGAAGGCTTTTCACTTATCCCCATTATAGATGATATTTGTTGACAGTTTTAGATAGATGCTTTGTATCATTTAAAAAATACCTATATTTATACCTATGCTTTCCAGTGTTTTTTTTTTTTTGTTTGTTTGTTTGTTTGTTTGTTTGGTTTTGTTTTTTTTTGCCATGTATGGTACTTTATTTACAAATAAGAAGAGAGAGAAAGTGAGAGAATTAGAGAGAGGTTAAGATAAGATAATTAATCTAGCACTAAATAATTTTATCTGGCCCCTGGCTCAACCCAGGCAGGACTAACTAGTCCTCAGTCAGAGAAGGTTCAGCCTTGAGCCAAGGGCCGAGGATGAATGAAGCAAAAGCTTCAGGCACAAGGCCTCTCTTGAAAGGAGAGTTCCTTCAGAGAAATCCAAGGAAGATAAGTCTTTACACTCACCACATGTAGTTCTAAGGGAGAGATTTAAGAATAGTATCACCGTGTCCAAAGTCCCAGCCAGACAGCCAGAGCTCCTTCAGGTCCAAGATAGGAACAAGAAGAACGTTACAGTAAATTGTCACTCCCTTTTAAAGGGGTTTCTTTTGCGTAACTTCCTGTGCCTTACTCTTAGTTTACATGTCCAATCACAAGAGATGCTTTGCTTAGGACTGCCTAGGGGGCAGTCAGTCAATTCTGATTTGTCACCCACTTTCCGCACACATGGGTTATAGACTTCCCCACTTGTGAATTAAGTGGTGGTATTTACATCTTTGGTGATATCTAAGAATGGGCAGGATAGATTTAATTTCATTATCACAACTTCCAGCTGAGGAATACATGTCCTCTATCCTAGGCATTGAATGTATGTTTAAGTAGTTTCCACTGGGGCAAAATTTGGGGGAGGCAGATACTTGGAACATTTTGGAGAAGGGTAGAAGAAACTAGAAAGAGGAAAGTTAACTAAAGCCAATTGCCATTTGGAACAGGAAGGGATTTGCTACATTATTATTACTAAGCCTGAGGCTCAGGTTTCAGTCTTCTTGTGATATTATGATGTGGACCATGTCTCTATTTCATAGACAGACTTAGAATGGGGTCTTCTGGACCCTGGAACCTGGCCTAAAGCAACTCCTCCCTAACTGAAGACAGAAAGTCTGGAAAGCTAGTGTTGCAGGTAGACACAATGGTTTACATGCATAATACCCAGACCAAACAATAGCTGTGCCCAGCAATATTTGTGTTCACTCATCCTTAAGTAAACTACCTAACCAACATGTATTCAATGTACAGGACAAGAGGAGAAAATTCTATGACACATAAATTAAATTTACCTGGCAATAATTCTCAGTAACAGAATAGTCCCTGTGGCACATACGTAGGCTACTAATGAACAGAGGCAGTTTAAGGGTGAAGTAGACTGATAGCTGGACTTGAGGTCAGGAAGATTTCAGTTCAACTCTGATCTCATACACTTATTAGTTGTGTGATCCTGAACGAGTCACTTAATGATAGCAACCTTCCAGAGTTGTTATTAGGATCAAATGCTAAAAATCCTTAAAATCTCATATAAATGCTAGTTAAAAGCAAAATAAAATAAAATATCTAAGACCCGACATCAACAAAATTGGCAACAAAGTCCCAGCCCTCATGCTCCCCTCAACCACTGACCATCTCTTGGTAGACTTGATCATTTCAGTTCTAGAGCTCCAGCTCCAGAGCCCTATCCTGATTAGTGAGTATCTCAAGTAGGTCATCTTTCCAGTGTTTCTAATAGGAATGAGTGTTGTATTTTATCACTTATTCTACTCCATTTAAAATCATGCTAGAAAATATAAAATATTTGGGAATTTATCTGCCAAGACAAATGCAGGAATTATATGAACATAATTACAAAACACTTTTCACACAAATAAAACTAAACAATTGAAAAAACATTACTTGCTCATCAAGCTAATGTAATAAAAATGACAATATGACCTAAAATAATTTATTTATTCAGTGCCATACCTAACAAACTACCAAGAAACTATTTTATAGAACTAGAAAAAATAATAACAAAATTCATCTGGAAAAGAGAAAGATTAAGAATATCAAGGGAACTGATAAAAAAAAATGTGATGGAAGGGGGCCTAGAAGTACCAGATCTTAAACTGTTTTATAAAGGAGTGATCATTAAAACAATCTGGTAATAGCTAAGAGATAGAAAGATGGATAAATGGAATAGACTAAGGGTAAATGACCTCGGCAATCTAATGTTTAAAAAACCCAAAGATCCCAGCTTTTGAGGTACTCACTATTTGACAAAAACTGCTGGGAAAACTGAAAAACACAATGCCAAAAATTAGGTTTAGATCAACATCTCACAACCCTACACCAAGATAAGTTCAAAATGGGTATTTGACTTAAACATATTATGCTAGTGATTTTTTACAGTGGTTCATTTCTTTTGTTATTTTTTTTTCATAAAACCAACTCTTAGATTTATTTATTAATTCAGTGGTTTCCTTAAATTCAGTTTTATTGATTTCACCTTTAATTTTTAGGATTAATAAATTGGTGTTCAGCTGAGAATTATCAATTTGTTCTTTTTTTAAAATTTCATTCCCAATTCATTGATCTTTTCTTTCGCTTCATTAATATGAACATTTAAAGATACACATTTTTGTCTAATTACTGCTCTTGCTGTATTACACAGGTTTTGCTATGTTGCTTCATTATTATCATTTTCTTTAATGAAATTATTTATTGTTCCTTGATTTACTCTTTGGCCCACACATTTTTTTAAAATTAGATAACTAAATAACTTAGTCTCCAATTAATTTTCATTTTGTGTTTTCACGGTCCCATATTATATACAAATTTTATCGCATTATGGTCTGAAAAGGATGCATTTAATATTTCTGCTTTTCTACATTTAACTATAATGTTTTTATATGCTAATTTTACGGTCAGTTTATGTAAAGGTACCATATCATTGAGAAGAAAGTTTCTTTCTTTTCCCATTCAATTCTCTCCAGATAGCTATCATATTTAATTTATCTAAGATTCTATTAATCTCTTTCACTTCTTTTTAATTTATTTTTTGTTAGATTTATCTAACTCTGAGAGGGGAAATTGAAGTAGCCTACTCTTATTGTTTTGTTATCTATTTCCATATGTAGCTTATTTAGCTTTTTCTTTAAAAATGTGGATGCTATAACATTTGGTGCATATGGGTTTAATATTGATCATTCTTTATTATCTATACACATATATTTAACATAATATTTTCCTTGTTTATCTCTTTTGATTATATCTATTTTAGCTTTAACTTTGTCAGAGATCCTGATTGCTACCCCTCCTTTTTTTTTATAAGTTGAGGCATAGCATATTCTGTTCTAGCTCTTTATGTTTACTCTATGTGTGTCTCTCATTTTTAAATGTGTTTCTTGTAAATAGCATATTGTTGGGTTTTGGCTTCTGATCCATCCTGCTATTCATTTATGCTTATGGGTGAATTCATACCATTCATGTTCAAAGTTATAATTACTAGTTGTGTATTTCCCTCCATTCTATTTTCCTTCACTGTTCGTCCTTCTTTTCCTTTCCTCACAAGGTGCTGAGTCCATCCCATCCAAGATAGGATTCTCCACCTCCATAATTATGCTACTCAGGCTGCTGATGCTAACAAGCTAGAAAAGCTTCATTTACAGGATTGGAGATAAACTATCAGATGCCTGTCATCTGGGGATCAGCCTAGTAGACTTGGTCAACAAGTAATGAAATTTTTTAGGCTACTCCTACTCATGAAGACTGTCTGCTATTGGAGAATGGTTCAGGGAAACACCCACATTTATAATCAAATAGCCATGATGTGTTGAAGAATAAAGATAAATGCAATTGATAGAATCAATGGTAAATTAAGAAAGTTAAAGAATTAATCCAATGAAGAAAACTCATGAGGAGAAGAATTCATGGAAATAGCAATAGTAACTTTTATAATAACTATGTAGTGTATTAAAGTTTGCAAAGCATCTTTTCTGTGTTTTAAGTAGGCAATTAAGTGGCAAAGTGGATAGAGCACTAGACTTGGAGTGGGGAAGACTTGAATTAAAATTCTGCCTCAGACACTCAAAAAGCCTTTCTGTTTCCTCCTTAATCTTAGTGCCTTCTCTCTGAGATTATCTCCAGTTTACCCTGTACATATCTTAACTGCATGTTGTCTTCCCCACTAGACTATGAGCTCTTTGTGAAAAGGGTCTGAGTTTTTGCCCTTTTTTAAAGCCCTAGCACTTAGCAAAGTGACTAGCACAGGCCAGGCACTTAATATTATCTTGTTGATCGGATTGTGGGCAAGTAAATCTCTCTCAGCCTCAGTTTCCTCATTTATAAAACAAGAATAATAGTAGTATCTACCTGTGAGAGTGGTTATGAAAATCAAGTAGGATAACATATGCAAAGTGCTTTGCAAACCTTAAAGTACTATATAAATACTATTATCTTTCAGTCTCACATCACTGATGTGAATACTAATGTTATTATTACAGATGAGGAAACTGAGGCACAGAGACTATTATAAACCAAGCCTCGCTTAGGCTAGTACATTTGATTCAGGATTGGGATTATAATACAATGAAAAGCCTTTGGATCATACAATTCAATAAAAATAACTTAAATGCAATAAAATTTAAAAGATACAATTCACTAAAATCAGATGCTACTCTTCTCTGCTTCCACTTTTTCTGGAGCAGCAGTACTAAGTGAGAAAGATGTGTCATAGGGCAGTAGGAAATCTGTCAAGCTTCAGGAGCACAAATTCTCATAGGCTGGGCTTTTTATACACCTAGTTCTTCAGACTAACCAAATCTCCTTAAAGAGAAACCAACCCAGACTACTGTAAAATAAATTCTATTTTCTTCTACAAAGTGGTTAGGTGAGTTGCCAATGGCCATGAAGGTAGTAATTGTCAGAGTGATAAGATTTGAATTTAGGACCTCCTGACTCCAAGTCCATTTCTTAAAGAATTACTGATTAAAGTTAAATGGACTGTAGCTTCCTAGAATCTAGACATTTTATCCAGGTGAAGAAAGTCCTAACACTGAATTTGTATCCTACCCTCACTGATCTCTTTCTGTAGGAAAAGGTAGCTCTATATTTTATCTGTGAAAGTCTTTTCTGCTTAAAATAATATTGTTCCTGAGTTAGACAAAGGCTCTCAATTGTAGTTATTTCCCTATTGACTTTCCTATCATACCAATTGTAGGTCACTAATTAATATCAAACTCTTGCTGTTTGCAAACAGAGGTTACTTGTTTTCTATAAAACAATTAAACAAACAAACAAACAAAAATCCCATTACTGGTGTTAAATCCCCCAAAATGTGCTTATACCTGCTGGGGTCATTTATTCAATAGATTGCATACTGAGCTCTCTTAAAGCTGCATTTTTGTTTGCGATGGCTTCCTGCCAAAACTGCCCTTGGCATCCTGCAAAAGTTTTCAGAAATCATCTGTATAATGCAAGTTGCTTTCAAGCAGCTGATGTCTAAATCCCATTGAGTATAAAGATAACATCTGTGTAATAAAGAAGTGTAAGACTATTTCCTATGCTTGCTTTGGACAAAATTCACAAGCATATGTTTTAAACAGTCTGCTCATAGTTTAGTAATAGTATGCCTCATTCAGGCCATTGAAAAGTTCATGTTGGCCCGTAATGAACCCTCTTTGAGCTTGGGAGTTTTTCATCTCTTTGAGGTCATGTCCCCCTTCAAAAATAGGGTGAAAACTGTGAACCCCATCCTCATGATAATATCTTAAATGCATGAAACAAAACCTGTAAGATTACAGAGACCGATTATATTGAAATAGTTATTAAAATATTTATAAAAATTCACAAGTTCACAAACCCCAAGTTAAGAGCCAACGACTGTACTTAGCTTAGCAATATTAGAGGACTTTGCATTGGTGGTAATTATTTCACTAGTCAGCTTTTTGCCTCTTTTCCCCTCCCTCAGCCTCTATAGGCAAAGATTCGTAATTAGTTGCCAAATGCTATCAATCCAACTGCTATCTTTCACATGTTCCCTTCTACTATCAGACTCTTCTCAAAGAGAGTATCGCAATAGCCTCCTAATTGTTTCTTTCCCTTTAGTGACTCCTTTCCCAGTAAACTCTCCATAGAGATGCCAAAGTAATTTTCCTCAAGCTTCAGTGTGACTGTATCACTTACATATTCAAAATCCTGGCTGCTGTTTGTTCCCTAAACCCTAAATTCTATCGCTTACCTCCACACCTTCTCATAGACTATTCCCCATGCCAGAAATGTTTTCTTTTTTCATTTCTCCCTAAGCCTTGAAGAAAAATAATCTGTACCACTGATATCCACACAATATCAAGAGACCAAAAAGAAGGTCCTTGCCATATGGAGTAGTATTGACTGGGGCAGATTTATGAGAAGACAGGGATAGGAGTAACATAGGATGGGTTACAATCTACATCTATGGAGGTCCTCCCACCTTGATGAGATCATGGTTCTATTGGATTATTGGAGTGCCGTAATATATGTTGTATTACAACTACCATCACAAACCCCCTCTCTAGCAGAATACAAACTCTTTGAGGTCGTGTTCTATTTTGCTTTATTCTCTGTATCCCTAACCTGTTGCATAGTATTCATATAGTAAATGTTGACTGAACTGAATTGAAATTATCTGATTGGTTAGATTATAATCTCTTTGAGGACAAGATTTTTCCAATTTAGTGCTATGTACATAGATCCAGGAATATGGAAAGGAATAAAATATAGAGTCCAAGAAGCTTTTAGGCAGATGATGGGACAGATATATGTATAATGCCTAAGGCAGTAACATCTTAGATTTCACATGGGAGTAATCAATGTTGGAAGAGTTGTGGAAAGAAAAGCGCATTAATTCACTGTTGGTACATCTGTGAACTGGTCCAACTAGAATGGCAAGACTTTTGGAATTATGATCAGAGAGTGATTAAAATGTCCATTTGATACACTATTAAGCATCTTCCATGAGGAGTCAAAGAAAGTCAGAAAGATCCCATATACATGGAAATATTCATAGCATGACTTTCTGAAATAGTAAAGAAATGGAAATAAAGTAGATGCCTTACATTGAGGAATGATTAAGCAAACCATGGTACATAAAGGAGTATTACTGAACCATACGAAATAATAAATATGAAGAATTCAGAGAAGCATAGGAAGTCTCATATGAAGTGAGGCAAGTAAAGTTAGGAGAAATAGGAAATAATATATACACTGACTAAAACAACGTTAATGGAAAAAATTCCACCACTACCACCAATGAAACTGAGCATTGTATAATTATAATATGTTGTTCAGTCATTTTTTCAGTCAGGTCTAACTCTTTGTGTCTCCATTTAGGGTTTTCTTGGCAAAGACATTGGAATGGTTTGCCATTTCCTTCTCTAGCTCATTTTGCACATGAGAAACTGAGGCAAATAAGGTTAACTGAGTTACCAAGGGTTACATAGCTAGTAAATGTCAGAAGCCAGATTTGAACCCATGAAGATGAATCTTCCTGATTCCAGGCCTGGCACTCTATTCACTGCACTATCTAGCTGCACAATTATAATGATAAACCGTTCCTTCTCTGAAGAGTGACTACAGATGTAGAGCATTGTATATACTTTCAGATTTGCTTGATGTGCTGGTTAGTTTTGCTGAACTGCTTTTCTCTCTCTTTGTGTTTCATATTTTATTTCAGACAGGCTTGCTTGGGAGGGGAGGGAGAAAATATATATTTATATGTGAAGGTAATATAAAAACAAAAAAGAAAAGAAAAATTTAAAAAGAAAAGGTAAGACCTTTTGGATTCAAGTTTTGCCTCAAGACATATTCTAGTTGTGACCATTTTCAACATGAAGGTTAGCCTAGAATTATAAGATTCAGAACCAGAAGGCATCTTAGAAAATCCAACAATCTCATACAAATCTCTTAATTTTTTGCTTTAAAATTTCTTTGGAATGAGAGGACTTGGATTCAAATCACATCAACTTTTACCTGTGCCATCTTGAGAAACATTTAACTTCTCTGATCTTAGTTTCTTCATCTGTATGTAAATAATGTAGTTGTTGTTTCAGTTCTGTCCACCTCCTTGTGACCCCATTTTGGGGTTTTCCAAGCCAAGATACTGGAGTGGTTTGCCATTTCCTTCTCCAGCTCATTTTATAGATTGAAGAACTGAGGTAAAAAGAATTCAGTGATTTGCCCAGGATCACATTGCTAATAAATTTCTGAAGTCAGATTTTGAACTCAGGAAGATGAATATTTCTGACTTTAGGCCTAGCATTCTATACACTGAGCCACCTCGCTGCCCTCTGTATATAATAATAATCTGTTATAGTAATTAGATCATTTTAAGCAAATGGGGGCAATATAATTGTCCCTATCTTTGGCTACTTGCTTCCCATCTCTTTGATTTTAGGGATTTTATTTTAGACTTTTAATCTTTACAATCACTCTGAGCCCCAGTTGGTAAAAATCCCCAACACCTAGTTAGAGGTTAGGCTCTCTACCTAACCTTATATCCATTATCTATATTTGGTTAACTCTTAGTGGCTGAAGCAAAATTCAGTTTACTGAAAATGTTTTGGGTCTTTGGTCCTATTTTTAGATATGCCCATGGAGCCAATAATGCTTTGATATAACAGTTCTTTACATTGTCTCAGTCTTCCCTTTGCTCCACGTTTGCTCCAACCTCTTGAATCCAAAAGCTCAGAATTTCTTCTTTTCCAATTCTGATATAGCCTTTTCTTTTTATACAAATTACTTAGGGCATGATCCAGTCTCTAACAGAGTGGCTTTGATTGATTCGGAGAGGTATATAAACACCCAGTTCACATTCAGTTCTGATTGTTCAGTTTCCACTTGTCAAACGCCTGAGCTAAAACAGGGCAAATTTTAACTCTATTCCTACATATAAAACAGGACTTGAACTCGATGGCTTCCGAAGTCCATTCCTGATCAAGTACTTTTGTCCTCTGAGCTTACAGCCTAGATGGAAAAAAGGATTAACAACTGTGTTGTCATAACAGGTCATTCCTTTTATCCTGTGTTACATCCCTGTTTCAGGTACATGATACCTTTGAGTTATATTCTTTGTCAAATCTGAATTTGGAATGTGGCCAAGGTAAAAGGCCTACGTGGTGATCTATAAAGTGAAACAGTCATCACCATCCACATATAACAATCATTCTCTGTGAGACATATTGTGTTTCCAGAGTATGTGAGGCTAAGGGGTACATGGGACCACCCTGGTTATTAGAGGTCAACACCAATCAGAAAAAGGCAAAGGGAACAGAAGCAAAGTGGCTATATGAGGTGTGAGACAGCCCAGACTTTCAGGAGAAATCATTAACTACTATCCTCTATCACTCATAGCTACTTTGGTGTGTCATTTTTTTTTTCTACCAAAGAAACATCACTGACAGTTTAAAAAAAAATCTCTATGGGAAAATATTCAAAATAAAAACTTAGAAAAAAAGAAAAATAAAGCAAAACAGGAATCTGCTGGTAAAAAAAAAATCTGCTTTGTAAATCAGCTGATGTTTCAGATGCCACAAGTGAATGCAACACTCGTTCTTGAACATAATCATTTTTCTAGTTTCCAGAGAATTTTTTAGGGTTAGAATGATCATATTCCCTTAGACGTAAAAACACAACCACCACCAGAAAAGAATCTGTGCCGAAAGTATCACATTTCATAGGACTAGTTTGATGATGTACATTTAAAGACTATTCCCATTGAATGCTCTTTTTAATTAGGACAATCAGGGTTGGAGTTCTAAGACTTTTCTAATACTGTCAGATATAATGAAGTGAGAAAACCCAGCTGGTGATCTTGGGTACAAAAAGAAAAATCCTGAAATTAGATCCAATATTAAAACACTCCTACTGCCCAACTGAATCACAAACTATAGTAAAAATAATAACTATCATTTATTACTGTGTCAGGTACTGTGCCAAGCACATTACAATTACTATCTCATTTGATCCTCGCAATAACAGTGGGAGGCAGGCACTATTATTAGCCCCATTTTACAGATGAGTGACCTGAGGCAAACAGAGGTTAAGTGACTTGCCTAGCATCACCCAGCTAGAAAGTGGTTGAGGCTGGATTTAAACCGAGGTCTTCTGGACACCAGGCCCAGAACTCTATCCACTGACCATCTAACTGACTGTTATAATGAACAGATTGAGCTCCAAGTGTTTCTGGTTGTTTCTAAAAGTCAAACCTACCCTCAAAGGACAAAGATCAGTCACGATTAAGGATAGCTTCTTTGTGTGTATAACAATAATAGTAATAATAATATGTAGCACTAACAGGTATGCAAAGCACTTTAGGACCCTTACAACAATCTTGTGATGTAGGTGCTATTATTATCAATTCTATTTTTCAGAAGAGGATGCTGAGATTGGAAGAAATTAAGGGGCTTCTGCGGGTCACATAATTAGGAAGTCAGGTCTGGATTCCAAGTCAGAACTTCGGCCAAGTCTATCAGCAACCATCTATCAGGTGCCTGCTTTGTGCCAGGCACTGTGCTAGGTGCTGAGGATGCAAAGGAAGTAAAAGATAGTCCCTGATCTCAAAGAGCTTAAGTCTAATGGTGTAGTGATGGGCGTCAGGCCTGAAGAAAGACCTGAATTCCATTTTGGCCTCAGACATTGACTAGCTGTATGACCATGACAAGTCACTTCGCCTTCACCTCTGTTTCCAAGAAAACCTGATGAAAAGACCTAAACTGAATAGATGTTTAAAAATAAAAATGCCACAGCCAAGAGAAACATAGAAAACTACACTTATTTGTTTACTTAGAAGAGAGGAGGTGAAGATGAATTGTAGATATGTAATAGGGAATAAGAAACATATCATTTTGGAATCCCCATTTTTAAGGATTATAGAGAAAGGTAAATATGGCAGCAGGTCTATGTGTAGTTTTGTTCTTTTTGATGGTCTCAGGAGATGGCAAGGTAGAAGAAAAGATATTGGAAAAGAAAAGACTAGAAAGGGGAGAAAAATCACTATTATATAATATGTGTACATAAGATGAAGAGTATTTAATTATGGAAGAAGGAGAAGGGGGAATGGGGTCTCCCAAGAACCTCGCTTTCATCCAAAACAGATAAAGGTAAATTGAATACAATTACACACACATATATAAAGAATGTAGAGGGGTCAGCTAAGTGGCTCAGTGGTTGAGAATTAGGCCTGGAAATTAGAAGTCCTAGGTTCAAAAAACTTTTTTTAAACCCTTACCTTCTATCTTAGAATCAATACCGTGTATTGGTTCTAGGGCAGAAGAGTGGTAAGGGCTAGGCAATGGGGGTTAAGTGACTTGCCCAGGGTCATACAGCCAGGAAGTGTCTGAGACCAGATTTCAACCCAGGACTTCCTGTGTCTAGGCCTGGCTCTCAATCCACTGTTCTTATTTATAAAGAGACATGAAAGTAAAGAGAAGAAAAATATTAATAAAGGAGCAGAGAAATACACAAATAATCACTAAGAAAGAAATGGATGAATCCACCCATAAAATGTAAGAGGAGAGCAGAATGGATAGAAAAAAAAATCTAAAAGTATGTTTTTATAAGAAACATTTTTGGAAAACCAAAGTTTATACGTTTAAAATGAGGAGCTAGAGCAAAATCTACTCTATTTGAGGTAAGTTTAAA
This sequence comes from Gracilinanus agilis, assembly GCF_016433145.1. Lineage (NCBI taxonomy): Eukaryota > Metazoa > Chordata > Mammalia > Didelphimorphia > Didelphidae > Gracilinanus > Gracilinanus agilis. Next base: position 137,620,619 of record NC_058131.1, on the reverse strand, counting down.
AAACAGAAGTTGATTCTAATTTCTCTGAGATCTTTATTCTGTGGGCTTGCACTCATTTGCACAGCTCATAGATATGGAGCTAGATGGGACCTTAGCAACTTCCTTCAATTTACAATAGAAGAAATTGAGTTGTAGGCAGTTTAAGTAATTTGTCCATATTCAAATAAATACTAAAGAATAGTTTATATAATAAAAATATACTAAAGAATAGTGGGGCAGCTAGGTGGCTTGGCTTGAAAACTCTTTTATTTTAAGGATGAAGAAATAAAGGGCTCTCCAAGATGGATTCCAAAAGAAATCTAACACAAGTTAAAGAAACATTTTTATAAACTGTAAAATATTCACAACCAGAAGCACTGATATTATGTACCTTTAGGCAGCTAACCTTTATAGCTATTAAGTGGCCACTGTGATGTTAAGTATAGAGGGCAGGAGAAAAATACTGCTAGCTAGCTGGGACAATTTTGCCAGTTTGGATTTTTTTTTAGCTTCTCTGCAAGGCTGATTGATGCTTACTCCGAAAGCAGACAGTCCTGTGTACTGTTATAGCTCACTTAACATCTCCCTGATAGGAGGAGGAATACTGAATATATATATGAGTGTATGCAATAATGTACATAATTGTGGCTATTTGTGCAAAGAGAAAGAGCCTGAGAGCACATCAACTGTACCCAGATTCTGCAGCAATAACCCCCCAGAGAAGTGACCTCATTCCCCTGTTGGCACTACTTTAGATGGATTAACTTGAAGCCCAATAGAGAAGCCTTCTTCTTTTTTGCCAGTAATGGTCCATGAACAGCTACACTGAGAACTACAAATGCCCAGACCAGAGGGGATAACTCTGCCTCATTAACACTTCAATTGGTCACTCCACAGGAATGTTGTTGGAAGCTGTGATCTACTCTGGAACAGCTGGAGCAACTCAGTGGGTATCTCCTCAACCCTGTGAAGTAGCAGCCCTTCCTGCCTTAGAAGGTGAGGTTTGGGATCAGAGCCCCTCCAGGATCTGCCCTTGACCACCAAAACAAAGCAGAGATTTGCAACTATGACACTGTGGATTGAATAGATTGGTGATGGGGCAATGCTGCAATTAAAGATAAAAATTGACAAGACAATGGTTTCTCAAGTCATTCTTCCTGCCAAGGAGACAACCTAACTGAAGGATTGATGCACAATATTTTCAACTGATTTCAATTAGATTTAACCAAAATTTATCAAGCATCTATCAGGGACTAGACATTGTCCCAGTCTCTAGAGTTACAAAAATGACATCATTGAATATTACTATTCTGCCCTTCCTGGTTGGAAACATCCTTCTTAGGGTAGAAAATTGAGGATAATAACAATTAAAAGATTCATTGTTATTATTGTTGTTAGACATTGATATGCTGCTTTGGAGTTTTACAGTACGATTTATATACATTATCCCATTTCATCCTCTCAATAAAGTCCTATTGAATGGGTGCTGATATTGTCATTTTATAAATGAATAAGACTAAAGGTTTTAGAGTTTCAGTGACTTCCCCAGGGTCACACAGTTATAAAGTATCTGAGGCAAGATGCAAATCCAGATCTTTCTGATTCTGAGTCCTCAGTTTCTATTTATTACTTTATACTTTTGTATGTGTATCTGCTTCCCAAGTGCACCTTTTTTCACTTGAGAGCATTCCATTTATATTGTTAAGCATTTTCTCTGTGCACTCTGGTAAGTACTGGGGCTGTGGGGCTAGGATACAAAGATCAATAAAACGGAGGCCTCTGACTTTGAAGAAACTCACAATTGAGGAAATGCAAGAGACATATATCAATGACCTTAGAATAAATTGGAATGGCATGAGTACATGGGAGAGGCATAAACTAATTGCTGTGGTTCAGAGGAGAAGCCAGTAATTCCTATTTGAGGGGATTAGGGAGGACTTCATGGATAATATAGCATTTGAATTGGGTCTCAAGGTGGGGCATAGTTTGGAAAGACCTAGATGTGGTGCTGGAAAGGGTAGATAACATATATTGTGTACCCCAAAAGGTCAGTTAGTTAGGATGTGGTACTAACAAAGATAGGTTAAGGCCATGAGTTCCCAGTTTTCAGAGAAAAAACGTTTCAAGGCTACACAGTACATTCCAAAATTCAGCACTGAGATCTGCCAATATGTATCCTGGATTACAGGGAAGAGCAAGATTAGAGCAATTGTCCCAGTGATGATGTAGTAGTATCATCCAGCTATCTACCTACCTACCTATCTATCTATCTATCTATCTGTTGGACAACATAAACCTGGAACAATTCATTCTGGTAACATGAATATGGTCACCGCATCCAAGAGTAGAACCCCCTTACTTTGTATTAGGAAAGTCCTGGCACTGTGCAATTGTTCCACTGAGTAATGCCACCTTATTCTAAATAATAATGAGAAAGAGAGACAGAGACAGAGAGACAGAGACAGAGAGACAGAGAGAGTGCATTCAAATAGTATGCTGCATATATGTGTATTATTTGTAAAGCACTTAAACTATATTATCTCATTTGAGCCACATGACAAATAAATATTATTATTATCCCCATTGCTTTGGGGAGACTCACACACATACACACATACATGCACTAATATATGCCTACACACACTCACATATACCATTAGACTGTAAGTTCCTTGAAGGCAGGGTCTGTCTTTTGTCTCTTTTTGTATCCCCAGGGCTAGCACAGTGCCTGGCACATAGAAGGCACTTAATAAATATTCCTTGATTGTTTGATAGAGATTATGTCACAAGCTCACAACCACGCAACTAGTGTTGGAGGCAGAATTTGAACTTCAGGCTTCCTCACTGCAAATCCAGTGCTCTATCCAGCAGGGTACCTAAAGGGAACTGTGAGACCTTGCTGCATAACTAAGAAAACAAAGGCCCAAAGGGTTTATTGGCAGTATCAGGATTATTCTGCCCCTCCCCAGTTAAGGTTAAACATTTACAGCTCATCATCCCCCTGGCCACAATGTGTACCTGCATCGTGGCCCATTGGGACACTTCGTTAATGGTCAGTGAGCACTGCAAAGAGCAGGGCAAGGGCTTGATTTCAGAAGCTGGTAACAGTTCATCAGTCGTGCTGAGCTTCAGTTCCCCTGACTCACTTCAAGAGATGCCCTTGATATCGTCCTGACCCAGTGTGCTCCCTTACATAGACAGTCTGCATGGGAGATCGGCCATGTGCTGAGGATCAGGGACAGGGCAGCCAAATCCATAAACACATCGGAACATTGGCTCGGTGGTGATAGTACGGTGCAGAGCAGGATGTCCCTGAGGGTGACATCAGGGAGAATCTGATCCATCAGAAAGCAGCTGGAGCGGTTGCAACTCCCAAAGTGTTCCCTTACCTATAGCAGGAAGATAAAGTGTTTCTGAGACATGTCTGTATGCAGGTTGATGAGCCTGCATAAAAATAGGCATTATCCCATCTGCCTTCAGAAACAATTTGGAATTTCAGTGTTCTCTCAGAAATACCTTTTCAAAGCCTGCTACCCATGGATACAAGGGGCAAAATGAAGTATACTTTTGGATAAAACAAATTCATGGGTTTGTTTTACCTGACTATACTTGTTACAAGATTGTGTTTTTGTTTTTTATGGGGATGACAGGAATGACTTAAGAAGGAAAGTTATTGACAATGTGGCCAAAAAAAAATGGATAGAAGAAAGAGGAGAAGGCCATGGAAGCATTTTTAAAAAATGTATAGAAGAGAATAGAAGTAAGTTCAGAGGGAAACAAAGATAAATAGGACAGCTCTGAAAGTAACATGCTGAATTTATTATTTGCTTTAAAAAAAAGCAAATTATACATAACAGGGGTCACAGTTTTATATACCCCTTTCTCCAGACCTGGCTTTCTAATTTTTGAGTTACCTTGCTGCCCCTTCCACAGCTGATTATGGATGTTTATTGATTGATTGAGAATAGTGCCTGGTACCTAGTAGGCACTTAAATACTTGTGGATTGATTATGGATGGCAACACCCATTTCATGGCCAATCTCTTAAGAAGGGACCAGTCTGTGGTTGTAAAAATGTCTTGGAAGATGGTCAGAAGCTAAATTGTTCAATGGATAGAGCACTGGGCCTGAAGACAGAAAGACCTAAATTCAAATTGTCTGAGGCATTTACTAGCTGTGTAACCCTAAGTAAGTCATTTAACTCATCTACTTCAGTTTTCTCATCTATAAAATGGGGATAATAATAGTCCCTACCTCCCAGGATGATTGTGAGTACAGAATGAGATGTTTATAGAATGCTTTGCAAACCTTAAAAAAGTTGTTATATAAATGCTAGCTATTATTGAGTGGGGGTGAGAAGGAAGCAGGCAGGGCTGAATCAAAAGCAGAATAACTGACCTTTAGAGTGAGATCATTCCCTCATCAAGGTCACAGGATCAGAGATCTAGAGGTGGAAGGACCCACAGAGATTATAATGTCTAATCTCATTTTGTGAATGAGGAATCTAGACCTGAGAAAATTAAATGACTTGTCTAAGATCACACAAGTAGTAAGCATCAGAGGCACAAGATATTGTATGTGAATTTGGTGGGACTAAAGTTACATAGGAACTGAGATAAGTTTAAAGGCCCTCCTGCCCCCCCAGAGGCTGAAGAAGAAAGACAAGGGGAAATGCCTGTATTTTGTTCTGCTATATCTTTGAATTCAAAGCTTTAAAACAATTCATTAATTAAAAGCTGGAATATATAGGGTAGATGAGATGGACCTTAAAGGGTTAAGAAAATGTTGTCTACCAAGTATACAATCTCTAACATTGTACTAAGGGGCATTTTTGTCGCATCCTATTAAGTGAGGTTTTAAAGAGATTTGTCTAAACATCAATAAGATTGCTGGAGTTTTCCTATTTGTACCAAGATCCTACCTGTCAAATAGGTTTTCCTCTTAGGGATAATAGAGGTCAGCTAAGGTACTTTCCCCAGTACCAATATGGCCCTCATTTTTACATTCCAACTTGCTTTGAATTAAATTTATTTGAATAGGGATTTTGCCATTTTTTAAAAGGACTTTCAGACCCTGATGATTTTTCAACCAGGCAGGAAGAATCATATTTTTGTTACCTAACTGTTTAGAAGATATCTCATATTTTCAAATTGAGGGCTCATTAAACTCTCAAAGTTTCCTTTCCCTTAGTAGTGACTGACTGCATTGAGGAATATGAACATAAGCAGAGACAAATTTATGATTTTGACAGAGAACCAGAGCACAGTTCACTAAATTCCTTTTAGTGCCTGCTTCTGTTTTAGCTTTGTTAAAATAGGGGTGAATTGGCCTAAGAAGCAGGTCAGGAGAGAGTTACAAGATGCTCAGTAGACAAGGCATCATAAGCACCAAGCTGACACAAAGACATCTAAGATAGTCCCTACCCTCAAGGAGTTTAGTATTGGGTTAAGCAGATAAGCCATACACAGATAACTAAGGATATCTTGGGGGAAAAGTAGTGCTAAATGAATGGTATGTACAAAAAGAAGCAAATTTAGAGAAGCAAGAAGAAATGAGTAAAGTGTAAGAGAAAGATTACTAGCCTTGTAGTCCAAGGATCTGGGTTCAAATCTCAACTCTAAGCCTGCCAGTGCCCCTGAACCCCTTTCCTCCCTCCCTCCAACTTCATCAGCCTCTTCAAGCACCTCCTCCTAATCAGGACTTCTTCCCACCTGTTGGCAATGACCTCAGGAATTCTCTGATGTCAACTGGGCACTCAGCAGCCACTTCTATCTCCTACTACCCAGCTGAGAAGGAATTATCTTGCCCCTCCCCAATTCCCCCTCTCCCCCTAAGCAGTTGAAAACCCCACAAGACAGGTGGAGAGTCCTACAAAGGACTAAGCAAACTGGGCTCTAATCTCATCCTCAACCCCTTGCCTCTAGTGGCCATCTGGCAAACCATTCACCCCCTGACATGAATCCCTGTGCTTGTACCTGGCTTCCAACCACTGAGATGAAGGAATTCCCCCCCACCCACCCAGAGAGCTCTTCAGAGCCCCAAGACCCTATTAGGGAATTCTCCTTCCCCCAGTTACCCAGACTGAGGGATCACCACCAGTGCCCAGTTTTAGACTTCCCCCCCCCCTTGACTTTTGTCTGGTCCACAACCTTTCCCAGCCCTCCATAATTCTAATACCTTCCCTTTGAGATTACCTTTAAGAAATTGTATAAAATCTTGCTTGTACATGATTGTTTGGGTGTTTTCATGAGCACATTCAGGCAGGGACAAGTTTTGCTTTTCTTTTCATCCCCAGAGCTTAGCACAGGATCAAGCACCTAATCAATGCTTAATTTAAAAGTTTGGTGACTCACTGACTGACTGACTGACTGACTACATCTGGCTACCATTTTGCTTTTCTGTAAGACAGAATTGTTGCACTAGAAGTAGGATTTGGAAAGATGAAAAGGAAGAGAAGAAAATAATAGGTAGGGGGAATAGTATGAAAGAAAGCATGAAGGACAGAAAATACAAGATATTTGGATGGTGTAAATACAATGACTTGACTGGCACATAGTGATCAGATGAAGAGAAGCTGAGCATGGTGTAACACGTGAACTGCTTGACTTGGAGTCAATTCCTGTCTCAGACTCTGACTCAGTGACCTGAGCAAGTCCCTTAAACTCTATAAGCATCAGGTTCCTTCCTCATCTGCAAAATGAGGGAGTTGGACTAACTAGCCTCAGGTCCCTTCTATCTCTAAATTTGTTTTTCCCACAATAGTGGAAATAAAGTCAGAAAGGTGATTTGAGACTAGATTGTAGGGAGCCTAGAATGTCAAACTGAAGAGTTTTAAATCTATCCTCTAGATAACAGGAATCTATTAAAACTTTTGGTCAAAGTATAGAGCATTATGAAGGCAATGTTTCAACTGATAATAGATATTTCTATGGGAAAATTGGTAGGGCTGAGTGAATAGAGGATAAATGAGAGGGGTTTAGAATATGTGACAGGGAATACAGAAAAACAAAAGGTTTCAGGTACTTATTGATGAGGGACTGTGGGACTATTGTCCAAAGATCAGCCTCGCTAAATTGCGAGAGATTCCTCATTAGTCTGGTTAAGGGTAATTAATTATTAGGCCACCACAACACTCAGGAATTTTCTACTAAGTTGTAGAGATGTTGTTATGTTATTTCTAGGGCAAATGAACCACAATGAAACTTCAGTTTCTTTAAAGACCAAGGTATGGAGGCTTGCTTAAACTGGTGGTTGAAACAGTTGTGACTACACTTTATGTATTTACATATGATAACTACACTATAATTATATATGATCTTCCGTATCCTTTTTTATTTATTGTTGATCTTGACCTTTGATACAACTAGTCAATGGTCTGACTGCAGAGAGATGATTCCCTGTCAATGGAAGAGAAGTTAAGTTCCTGATCGATTTGATGAGTTCCCATCACGAACCTAATGAGATTACAGAGTCTTTATGATCTTTATTTGGAAGTATAAGAGCATCACCTCATGTACTATGGACATACTCATTGATATATTACCAAGAAGAACCAAGAAACTCTGGGACTTAGAGGCACATATATGTCAGGGGAACTGTCCCCTATCTATGGTCTATAAAAATGACTTGGGAGCCACCTCCTTCTTAGAATCCAGAAGAATTGACTTGATTTTTTGGCAGGGAAAGTGGGGAGAAAAACTGAGCTTCCATAATAATTATTTTCCAAAATGGTTGGACCAATCATATTTCTACTAGCATCAAATTCCAGCATTTAATTTTTATAGCATTTACCATATTTTCCAATTTTGATAGGTAAGCCTGTTGTTTTGTGTGCATTTCTCTGATAATTAGTAGTTTTCTCCTTTTCCCAAAAAATTGTTTTGACAATTTTTATGATGGTCATGGATTGTACATTCCTTCTTTTAAAAATATTTTGTTCATTTCCCTTGATCATGAGTTAATTGAGCAATGACTCAATCTTATTGATGTGTATCAAACTTTTATCACAGAAGCTTAAAATAAGATTTTCTCCATTAATATATTTTATTCTAATTCTAGTAACATTGATTTTGTTTGTGGAAAAGATCTTTGAGTTGTCTGCTAGCAAACATATATAATTTTATCTTTTAAAATCTTTTCTGTCCTATGTCTTACCAGTTCTTCCCCTTTAAGAACACTACATATAGCAATCGTTTCTCCTCCAAAGTTTTTGTAGTAGAAATTAAAAAAAAAATTTTAGCTTATTTATCAATTTTTAGTTTATCATGGCATAGGGTATAAGTTGATAGTCTAAACCTAATATATGTCAAACTGCTTTCTGGATTAACTAGAAGTCCTTATTGAAAAATTAATACCTTCTCCGAGAATTTGTGACACTTAAATTTTGATATGTCATATACTATTTTAATATAAATTATGCAATATTTGTCAATAATAGAGTATGATTTGATTATATGAAGAATGAGAGGTGGGAAATAATAGTGGAAAGTCACTGGTTGACTTGTTCTTGTATTCAAGGTGAACCAGCCTATGTGGTATGTAGCAGGTCAGATTATGGCATAATTATCTGTGTTTACACAGGTAGTAAAACTCAATTTTGTGTTGGTTGTGGACTAAGTGTCATATGTTAGACATCTTTACTGTTTTAAATGCTGTTTCCTCAAGTATTTTTTATTTTGTAGTTCTACTATTTTTAGGCCTTTCCCTTAATTTTCAATGTCTCAAGAGTATCATTGATACAAAAGGTGGAGGTTTGTTTTTGTTTTGTTTTGTTTTTTTTACCATGTCTGCAGTAGCTAACTAAAATCTCTTTATTCCTCCAATTAAGAAAATCTGAACTACTTTTTGGTTACAAATTAGGTGATCAGATTAAGGCTTAGATTTAAAATGCTACACTGCTTGGGTTAGACTACTACTAACTAGATTCATAGATTTCGTCATATACTGTTGGCAGTTCCTATGATTTGGAAAGAACAAAATGGGAAGGAGAGGGGTGGAAATCTGTTTCCAAGAAAAAACCACTTGGATGTCTTGAAAAAGCTTTCTTAGGGGGCAGCTAGGTGGCTCAGTGAATTGAGAGCCAGGCCCAGAGATGGGAGGTCCTTGGTTCAAATATGACCTCAGACACGTCCTAGCTGTGTGACCCTGGGCAAGTCACTTGACCCCCCCATTGCCTAGCCCTTACCACTCTTCTGCCTTAGAACTAATATAAGGTATTGATTCTAAGACAGAAGGTAAGGGGTTAAAAAAGCTTTCTTACTACTAGTGCATGTTCATTTTGGCTTAACAAATAAATATGTCAGGGTGATATGTATATTGAAATTATGAAGGTTTTTTTATCTAAAAAAATAAATTTCCTAGAATCAATGAGGATACCACTTTTTATAAATATTATCTCACTTATATTATTTCAATGCCTCCTGTTTGGACTTCCTGTTTCTAGACTGATCTTTCAGATATAGTTCTGAATAGTCCTCCTCAATTAAAGCATCATTTCCCAAAATTTCTGGGCAATTTTCTTGTACAACTTGCTGAAATATGATATTTGAGTTTTTGTTTCACTGTGTTTTTTCTGGGTGAGCCAGCAATATTCTTATTTCCTCAAAAAGCTCTCTTTAAGGTCACTTGCTTTTGGCCTGTAGAAGTCAAATAATTTTCCAATTGTACTATCATCTTTGCATTTTTCAGTTCTATATCTACTATTTTCTTTTTTTCAATACCCTCTATTTCATCTAAGCTTCTTATCATCTCTTCTAAAAAATGGATTCTCATGTTTCTTTTTAAAATTATTTCTTAAAAACTTTTAATTTCACTCTTCCTATCTCCCTTAAATTATTTTAAGTTTCCCAATATCTCTGGTGCTCTTTATGGTAGTTAATTTTGATTTCTGGGGGCTTAGTTGTTATGACAATAATATTCCTTTTTGCTCCTTGCATTCTTTTAACTCATAGTATTTATTGATTGTATGAGGGTCTCTTTCATGTTTACTCGTTTCTTCACTCTCTGCAGGCTTTTTGGCCAGATTTCTCTTGTGAAGATACCTTTCCTTCATCTCATTGTTCTTAACTTAATTTAGTTTATTGCACATTATTTTGAGGTTATAAGGAGGCGCCAGGTTTAGGCCTGTCTAGTCATTTAGCCATCATACCAGAAGTCTGTCCAAATAGTTTTTACCTAATGGCCAGTGTCAGCTTCTTGGGAGCATTTTTTATGCTTCTGATAATTGGCAAAAAAATCAAATTACCTATGAAAAGGCTAAGATTTGTTAGCCAAATAATTGCCAATGGATGCTTAATAATACTATTGCTATTAAATTTTGTTAACTGCTTGGTGGGATAGAAAACTCAAAAAGCCTGCAAGTTACAATGATTTATGGATGTTAATGTACAGTGGAATGTCTTCTGAATTTCTCTGGCTCATCAAAGAAGTACCTTTGAGGATTATTCTACAGACTTCCTGCAGTCCTCTTAATCCACTCTCCCGCAAGTTTATCTGCAAAAGGTCAGTGTTTATCTTCCCTCTGCTCAGCAGGTGCCTGATCTTGGTTCTCTGATCCTTGTTAATATTTGCTGTGCTAGAAAAACACATACAGGTGAATCCTACACTGAGTAGCAATTAAAATACTTTACTATAGCCTGCAAATTGTATATATGTGAGACCATGTCTTAACAAAACCCTTTTCTTTATGCCATTTCCTGGGATTTGTAGCAAGTAGATTTACTCCTATCCCATAGATTAGTAGTAGCCAACATTTCTTGATCACATATTCCTAAAGTAAGACAATTTTAATATATTTCCACTAAATCTATTTATTTGTAATTTTATACTTGTACTACTATACTAATACGTACATTATAAAATATCAACACAAAAACAATAAATAAAAATAGAAAGAGACAAAGATGAAATAAATAATACTTTTTGTTTTATCTGTTAATAATATAAAACAAATCAGAAAAGGACACATCTTGCAAAAAGTATTTAAAGCAGCTCTTCTTGTAGTAGTGACAAGGAGCTAGAACCTAAATAGCTGATCTAAATAGTTAAAGATTCTTGAACAAATTACAGCATAAGGGTACTGTGAGAAGTGATAAAAGGGATGCTTTTAGAGAAACTTGGGAAGACTTTATGAACTAAAGCAGAGGAAAATGAGTATGCCAGGGAAAGTCGCTATCGTCATACATACTACCAGAATTTGCAACTTTCCCTGGGATTCTAGGGTAGGGGTGGTGACTTGGTGAATTTGAGAATGGGAAGTCTAGTTTCCTAAAAAGAGAGCAGCCTTGTCTGGTGATGAACTAAAGCAAATCACAGTATCTGATTACAGACCAAGGACAAGCACAGGCCACCAGCAGCTGTGACCTCAGCCAAGCAGTGCCTCTACATTCTAATGCTCTATATAATGAGGAAACTGAGGTTCACTTCACTCTCCTCCCTTTAGCAAAGAGAAAAAGAAAGGTTAAGGAGTTAGCCCATGGTGGCACTATTGAGCCAACATAATTACCTGAAAATGGTCTCCTGTACTTAGCTTAGGAGCTGCTTTCACTTGATTGCTTTTTTCTATTTGAAATTGCTTAGAGAAGTTGGATTTTTAGCAGATCTGTCCTTTCCATGGCCCTGTTTAGGGTTCAATTGCTCAAACTTTCACTGATTTAAGTGGCTGGTCTTTAAGAAAAGGGAAGCACATAACTAAGGGCTGTGATCTAATTTTTCTTGAGCTTTTGATGAAAGAATGTTTTTATTCAATTCCCGACATATAGCATTTAAGTGGATTTTCACATAGGAGCATATCTTTTTGATATGTCTTTTAGCTAATCTTTTTTGAATTAAAAACTCCAATATGTCTTTTAGCTAATCTTTTTTGAATAAAACATTCTATTGCTTTATTCTAGTTATGATGTCTATTCTACCAAGTCTTATCAATGAGGACATGTTTAGCTCTCTGAATTAAAATTGCTAATTCATTTTAATAACAAGCATTTTTATTAATACTAAGGTTTGCAAAATTCTTTACAAATATTGTCTCATTTTATCCTCACAATAACTCCAAGAGGGAGGTGCTATATTTTACAAATAAGAAAACTGAAGCAAACAGATGTTAAGTGACTTGCCCGAGGTTACAGAGTCAAGTGTCTGAGGCTGGATTCAATCTCAGGAGTCTTCCTGACTTCAGGTCCATACTTCAATCCACTGTGCCTCCTACTTGCCTCTTTTGTTTAATGTTCCCCTTTGTACATGTTGCTTTCTGAAGTGCTGAGTATTATTACTGCTCATCTTTCTTGTACTGTTTTTGTGAATTGCTAGGCATTTCTGTGGCTATTCTTCTTTCTGTGTTTTACCTTATGAGTATTTGCCTTAGTCTTTAATATGTATTAAGTATATGCATTCCAAGAGATGACAGACTTCTTTTCTATCAGGAACATGGGGCAAGTGAAAGATTAAGCCCTACAGTAAGTGCAATCCTCTAACACCCCACCCCTTTCCTATTAAATCCAGTCAATTTAGTAGTATTGGTTAACTATTATTTGTCACCCATCAATTCTGTTCCCTACTCAGTCCCTCCAGGATTGCATGTTAATTTAGTCACTAAAGCCTCAGGGTCATATTAAGAAAACTATTTAGTTTAATTCAATTAAGGAAAGTGTATAGTAATATTGTGAATATACATCAACAGTAAACATCCCTATCATCTATGGCTCAGGCAAGTTCCCACATCTTATTAAATACACCAAAGATGGCAAGGAAGAATGAGAGTCCAATCCTGCCCAGCCCTGCAGCCTGGCCCTGGCCACAAGGTCAATCCAAAGAGAATAGAACTGTTTGCATAGGCATTTGCCTTTCCCCATAATAGCAGTGAATTTTCAGTATTAGTCATTGAAAGGTGCTGATTGGGAATTTTGACTTGCCCTGTTTTCCAGTAGAGATATGGTCCGTCCATGAGCAAGGAATCTACAAATGAGGTATCCTTAGGAACAATGAAACTTCCCAGTAGTACAGCAATACAACTACATTAGTTATCTAAGGTCCATCTTCAATAGGAGGAAAATGGAAATCTTAAAGCCCCCCCAAACCTTTGGAAGAATATCTGTTGTTCATCCTTGGTTTCAAAGAGGACCAATGACATCACGGAGTGGTGTCTCGTGTGTGAATTGGATTTGAGTTAGAGTTGCACAAAGTCTTCAGCTTACTTTCTTTCCCAAAGTTATCAAAATATGGTGGCAAGACAAAAGTCAGGAAGACTGATAATGGCCCAGGATGCAATGGATGGCCTTCTTTGATGTTTGACCAAGTTCTAGGAACTCCATCTACTTCAGCTGTCTTCATGGCCATTGGAACCCATATGTGGTTTGCTGGTAAATATTTAACAACTGACTCTCCAAGGGGAAAATGTAAGCACAACACATTTTTGACTTTAATTAATATTGTTAACTTTTTCTTCACCACTTTATTAAATTTAGTCAACAAAATAATAAGCTCTGATTTGTAGCATTTGCCAATTTCCAAGAATTTGCACTGAAAATTTAAAGATCAATGCTCTTAAATCAGCATAAGCTGACTTCAGCACATCCCTGCCTAAGACGTGTTATTTACACATACCTTTTTTTCTCTTTTTAGAGTCTCTTCCCATAGCGATGAACACAAGTACTATATACCTACCTGAGAAGAGGAATTTTAGAATTCACTTCTTCTAATAAATGTACCCTTTGCTACATATTTTTTTCTGAGAGATATCTTCTAGAATAAGAGTACTCACCTACTCAGACACAGATCTGCACCCAAAAGTCTTCTGGGGATGGAGGGTTCTCATAGAGGCAGTTTTCGTCTCTCCGTTTCCAATTCAAAGTCATTCTATAAAAACAAAAGCAAACCAAAAAAGAAAAAAGCTTGTACATAAACAGAATTTCAAAAGCATACTATTATTTACTTGGTAGAAAGTCATGTACTTTTTTCAAAGAATAACCTTTTCTGGAGGGGAAAAAAGGCAATTACGAAGGGTCTAGAGAGAGAGAGAAAGATAGAGTTATATGGTTATTTTAATAAAAAGTTCTAACTTAACAGAAAAGGCACTGACAACTATATCACATGTAACAAACTCTGAGACTGAGCTACCCAGACCTTAGAAAAATCTAGGCAATTGAACTCTGTGATCCTAATATAAGGTATCACCTTTTCATCTGGAGGTACCTGTCTGAATTGCAGTTATAATGCCTTGGATGAATAAATAAATATTTTTATGCTTTGCAAACTCAAACAATAAGTAGCAATAAACTTATTATAGGCTCATCATGCTGCTCACATGGGCACCCTGTGGTCCCATTCAAATAGGACTTGTGCTAATTTGCAATATAAGTTGTTCCCAGTAGCCAAAATAGAAAGTAATAAAGTCCATTCTTTTTTTTTAATAGTCTTCATCTTGTTATAAAAACCTTTCAGCATTTCTCTAGCAAGCTGGACTTCATATATTTACTTGTAAGCATTTATTTATAGATTATAAACTACTCATTAGGAGTCTGTATGATGGTGGTTTGGAGGCTAAGGCTATATGAAAGGTAGGTAGGTGCCGCTTGTTGTGTTCTTTCAGTCACATCCAGCTCTTTGTGACCCTTTTGGGGGTTTTATGCCAAAGACACTGGAGTGGTTTGCCATTTCCTTCTCCAATTCATTTACAGATGAGGAAACTGAGGCAAGCAGGGTTAAGTGATTTGCCCAGAGTCACACAGCCTATTAGTGTCTGAGGCCAGATTTGAACTCAAGAGTTCCTGACTTCAGGCCTGGCAGCCACTCTGTACAGCCTAGCTGTCCACAGGAGATGTAGAAGAGGACTAAAATGAAAAGGGAAGTTTTACCTTGTTTTGCCAATTGAAAATCAGTCAAAAACAGGGTAACACATCTCTAAAAGGATAATACAAGTCAATAAACTAGTCAATATTCTCAATTTACAAAAATTTCATTTACACATAGCCCTTTAGTAAAAAGGCAATGCCTACATAGTCCAGAATGAAATTGCACTTGGCCTTGGGGATGTAGAAACATTATTGAAGACTGTCTATTATGATGAACACTTAAGACATTGCTATTCTATTCACAGATGCTGAGCAATATTGCTATTCAACAGATGTGCCAAAAGCAACCTTATTATTATTCAGGAGATACTTTCTTATTTGAAGAAGTTGAGGAAATCAATATACTGTAGTGACTGATGTATTCCATGGCTCAAGGCTCAATAGAGAATGAGTTTCCTTCCCAAATCCAAAGATAAAAATCCAAATCCTTGGCTATCCTTGTAAGAGTGAATTCAGAAAAATCCACATTGCTAGGACCTGTCTTTTCCTTGGGGAGCTTGAAGACTAAGGGTCACTTCCAGGAATTGGAGGAAGCTCCCAAAGCTTGAAGATGAGCATTGGAACTTAGGGGGAGTCATCCAATTTAAGCAGAACCTCTCAAGATTTGCCCATTCCCTTGTTACAAAATTTCCCCCCTTTATCAGTGCTGCCTTTCAGAGTATCACTGTTCAGAAATACATTTTATTCATGACTTTGAAATAACCTCCAAACAAGATCTGTAAACATAAGAGGAAAGTGTATGGAACCACACATACACTCCTAAAGAAATGCATATGCCTGGTTTTCTATGTAAGTATAAGGAAATTCATGGAGTATTACTTTGACTTTTACCTTTGTCATAACTAAATCAAAATCGACCAAATAGTTACTGAGTTACTATTATACGGAGGTACCACTATCATGACAGGCTTCCATCTTATTGCCATGTCATCTTATTTAACATTCAACCCAACTCAAAAATTACTTGTTGAATACCAACTAGGTACCCAGCACTGTACCAGAACCAGAGTGGGTATAAAAGAAGTGTAAGTCATGATCTTTGACCTAATGAACTTTCTGTAAGGGGAGGAAAAACACCAAACTTTTCATCAAACTTGCAACCAATTACCTGATGATATGATGTCTCAAAAAGCAGTATCCCAGAAAATAAAAAACATAGGAGAAAGCCGGAGTGAGAGATGATAATGGGTGGAGAAAAGATTTCAACAGGGAGTAGAATTTGAATTGGACCCAGGGATTAAGATGACAATATGCATAATTTTGTCATAAATTTTAAGGCTGAAAGAGATTGGTCAATCAATTTTGTTAAATGCCAACTGCCCTAGGTCCTGAGGATTCAAAAGGAAAAATGAAGTAGCCTTTGACTTCAGGGAGATATTTTGTATGAACTCTGACTCCTGGCATCTGGAAGACCCACCTCTGAACCAGACTAAGGTCGGATTCCCTCAAATCAAAGAGACTCAGAAAACTGACATCACAAACAACACAAAATTGGATTGTGGAAAAGAAGTAGGTCCCTTTTGCCTGGGAATTATGGTGGGAGAAGATGGTTAGACCTGGCACACCCATAATGTGACCCTGGAAGCTTTCTGGGGAAGATGGCTAGGGGAGGAGGCCTACAAAGGGACCAGCCAGCCACTTGTGGCTGGTGCTTTTTCTTTCTCTGACCCTCTTTTAAAATTATTTAATACAGATAAGAATATATAAGACATTATCTCTGGAGAAGTTTAATCTTAATGGTTCCAATCATATCCCTTTTTCATCTTCAGTCACCACTCTCTTCACCTCACCCCTTAATAAGGAGTGCCACAAGCCCTCCTTGATAATTATCTGGTAAGGGTTAGTGAATTCCTGTTAACGTTCATTGTGTCCTGGCAGCTAGCTGTTGGCAGGGCCATGAAAATGACCTTGAAACTTCAATAAGCCTCAACAAAATGCCAGCAACTTTGAAGGGGGTAAGGCTAAAGCATGGAGCCTGGTAAGTAAGCCGATACTTAAGGAATAAATCTAAAACAGGCATTAGAAATGGCCCCATGAAGTGTGGTTGGAAGCTCCAATCTCTGCACCTGTAAAAAGGAAAGGGAATCATGTCAATGGCCAGTTAATTTCCTGATGGAAGTATTGTCACAAGTAGTGACAATGAGGATAACTGCTATGTGACTATGGGATAAAAAGAGTCAGATGGATATAAATGATGTATCTTTGCTGCCCAATCCCAAAGCTTAAATTCTGTTTTAAAATGCTAGGCAGCTGTTTTGCTCTTGGTTTTTCATATTATGCTAAATAGAAGCCAATTGGAAAACTCCAGGGAGAAACTACAGAAATTGTATCTTTGTATGCATGCATATTTCCTTAAGTACCTTCAAGGATAAGTTTGTAATACCAAAGTATCACAGATGCCTATTATTTAATATTATTGAGTCCAATTCTCTACCTTTACTCACAAATCCATCCTCAAATATCCATTTCTATGTGTGTTAGAGATTCTATTCTAGTATTTACAAAGCATGTTTATGAAGGGGGGTGAGATAATTTCCCTTAAAACACATTTTGCTGTCTCCAACTATAGCCACTTTATCAGGACAGTGGCAGTACTTCTTAGCCTTAAAAGGTTACAAGAAGTATAAGGCAGGGGGACTCAGACTCTGGGAATCACACCCTAGTGTTCCCTCGTGCCTTTAATTCACCTTCCAGTGGGATGTTTCTACACAACAAGAATCTGTGTGTAGAAATAACTTTTTGTTGACTTTTAGGCAGAGAACTGTGGCCATTATAGAGGCCGGATATTGCCAGTTACCCAAGAATATAATGTAGAAGAGGATCCTGGAGAGTTAATGTCTTGGAGTTATCTTCCTCATCCCCCAAACCTCTCTTCTAAATTCCTCTGATTCCTTTTTCATGCAGTCTCTTATATCCATCCCTTCCTTTACATTGAACTGCCACCATTCTGGCATCTCATCTCGTGTCTGGATTATTATAATAGTATGAGTCTCTCAGCTTCAAGTTCTCTATCAGTCCATTCTACATTTTGCTTCCAGATTAATCTTCTAAAACACCAATTTCATCTTACTCCTTTACTCAAAACTTCAATGGCTCTCCATTGCCAATGGGATTGTGACACCTGATATGACAGGTTTACTCTTTCTACCAATGAATAAATAAGAAACAGCCTCAGAAATGGCCTAAGAGTTCATTTTCTGATATAATAATGGCTTAACTAACCCCAAACCAACTTCTCAGATATACACAGTCAAGTATGAGCCTGTAGAGAAATCCCTATCCTCTAGGCACAGCGAGGAAAGATTGCATCTCCCCCAAGAAAATAACAACAGGAATAGGAAATAGCATCCAGGATATTTGAACTAACCACTAGAAACTCAGGCAAGGCTCTCAAATCTAACATTCGAATGGATCTATGCTCTCAACCTTTTGGATATTCTCTCCAACACTGAGATCATAACTATCCATTCCTGCTCATGAAGCCTGGACCACATTGCCACTACAGAAGAGGATATCAGCAATGGGGACATGGCCAACCATTACAGTCTTTCTTCTGATTTTGCTTATAGTAAGAATTCCAAAATTGTATATTTTAGTTCTTCTATTTACTTCACGGAGAGAATACCAACAGTCTATAGTCTGTAGACAGTATAAAAACCATGTGATTATTAGCTCTCTGTTCCGTTTTCACCATTCTGGCACCACTCCTGCAGAAGTGGAAAGGGTACAAGACTGAGAACCATTTTGTTTTGTTTTGCTTTGTTTTTGCATTCCCTGGATTATGATGGCTGATTTCATTACCAAGTGGTCATCCTAATGTTGATGTGCCTCTTTATACTTGACTATACCAGTCCTTAGAAAACAGATTCAGTTTATTGTCAAGACTACCTGAAGCTTTTCAAGGTAAAACAAGTCAGAACTCATATTCAGCCTTTGAAGTGACCCATAGTCACTTCTGTATCATGATGAAGAATCACATAAAATGGAGAAGAATGGAACTGATCTTCTGAAAAGGCAGAAATGCAGAGTACAACCAAGGTTTCTGCTAACAGTGGTTAAGCAAATTCAATTGAAGACCCACTATGAGAAATCCCTAGGCCCTGTGGAATAAAAAGAAGAAAGATGATAGTTGCTCAATCATTTGAAGATTCTTTTTCATTTGTTTTTGTGATTATCAGCCAAAGAGAAGAAAATTATTCAATTATTTCAATTCAATTGAAAAAAATTCAATTATTCAATTTCACTATATACTTATCCTATGGATAGGACCAACCTCAACAAAAACAGCTTCATCTGCTTTATGGAGTCATAGTCCATGAGACCAATTACTTACTTTTGGAAATGTCCTGCAAAAATAAAATCCTCTTATACACGTATCACAAGAAATGGCTTTATGAAAAAAGGCTTCACCCCAAATACAGAAGATTGATTTCTTATCAAAGCTGGTTTTATTATTAACTTCTTATCCAATTTATTCTGATGTATTGGCTCTCGTTCCAATACGGACTGCACCAAGTTGAAAATGTCACAGCCATGCCTGTTGCCTTCATAAAAGATATTATACATCATTTAGATGCAAACTAGAAAGAATTATTTAGTAGCAAAGCAGTGGGAATTTGGAAGAATCACCTACCATAGTGTATAATCTATAGCAAGAACTCAATATTAAACACTGTTTTCTAAGCTACACCTAAATGATGTAGAACATCTTTTATGAAGTTAATAGGCAAGGATGTGACTTGCCCAACAATGTTACTTCTCTATGAATGACAAATTATCTTGGATCTAGGTTAAGTATTAGAGTTTTTACCATAGTAGGAGAGCAAGGGCATGATTCTGATGATATACATCCAGGTAAATTTCCTGCCAGAAGAAAGTGGTGCCTGGCTCCAAATGAACTTAGCTATTCCTAAAACAGGAAGCACTAGCAGTGGTGTGGTTACATATATTAAGGCATTTTGCCTTTCTTGCCAAGTACAGGAGAGAAATCCAGGAGTGTGTTGGAGCCAGCTCATTCCGATTTGCAAGAGCTAATTATTAAAATTTCAGTGTGAACATTTATACCTCAGAAATCAGCAAAAGCTACCAATCAGGGCTTGATTTGTTGTTTCATTGGTTTCTAGACTGAAGAAAATAATTAAGAAAGTGTTTATAGTGCACATTAAGCTTAAAAGTGTGCTATGCATATGTTTTTTTCCCCCAAAGAGCTAATTGTTAAATATTTACCAGCACCTACTTCACAGAAGGTTGCAGCATAGCTGTTAAGGCTACTCTTTGATCTTCTGAGTCAAATATTTTCTTTTTGTATTAAACAATAAACATAGTATGATCTTGTATATCTGCATTTTTTCAGTCAGCTGTCTGGTTCTTCAGATATGGTCTGCTAAAGGAAATCACTTACAAAAACCTCCCTGTTTCCTTCTCCTTTTTTCATAAAGGATATCCTCATTACATATCTAGTTTATTCTAAAATATACATATATATGTACACACACACACACACACACACACACACACACGATGAGAGAATGAGCAAAAAAAAAAAAGTAGAAATTCTCTGGATTGTCCTTAAAGAGTGATAATATTAGTCTGTTTTTTTTCTAATTATTTAATACTTTACACTTTTCCAGAAATTTTAAAAACATTAATTCCATTTTTAAATTCCGTGCCTTTAGCATGGACTTTTTTGTATGTGCTTGTTCTAGTCCAGCTGCTCTTCCTATCTTCCTTAATGCAATTTCTTCTTCCTTAAAAGCCTAACTGAAGTGTTGGAATCAGAATCTTCTTGTTCTATTTTCATCAGTGATGAAAAGAATGTGTTATAAAAAATGCTGAAAGATCTATTCGTTGTCCTCATTCCAGTTTCATTTTTAAATGCTCTGGAGATGATCTGAATTAGTTAAGTCTCATGCCAGGCTTTTTGCAGATTCATTTTTTTCCTTCACCGCAATCAATATTTTATAAAATAGTAGCACTCGTAATCTTCTACCATTCTTCTCCTAATGTTTTACAAACAAGTTTATATTCTAAACTGATGTGGTTCTTGCTTAACCACGTCTCCGTTTGAAAAAGTGATCAAGTTTTTATTGCAGTTTGTTTCTGGAGAAGTCAAAAGCTTCCCTATCATAATTGCTTTACATCAGTTAAACTTTAGGCAATGTTGTGAGGCTCAAATGAGATATTTTTAAAGTGGCATAATGCATGGAACATAGTAGGCACTCTTTAAGCGCTTATTACCTCTACTCCCAAACTGTCTTCTCTAGCTCTCCTTTCATTTAGTCTTCCTTTTTTTATTTCTTGCTTCATTTATTCCAAGTGCTATTATAGTCCTTGTGGTCAGGTCTTTTCCTTCCCATGTACTATAAAAGCCTTTTCTCTTTCTATGGCTTGGATGTGAGATGCTTGAATTCTGTGTTGCCTGAGTATTGATCTGGACCTCTCTTACTGTGGCTTAGGAAAAAATGCCCGGATACACTTTGGTCGCCTGCTATGGCTTGGGCCTGGGCTCTGCCATGGTCTTGTCTCCTGTTGTAGATCTGAGCTTCTTAGGTGCTTTCCTTTCTGGAGATCCTAGCTTATCTGCTTAAAATCCCTAAAAGTTTCTAGCAGTCATCTTGTGCAGCTCTAAGCTGAATGGAGGAACCTATAGCCATTTACCCTTATTTTTCTTTAACATTGTTCCTTTTGTTGCATTTTTAGAGATTTCTTGAGATAAATGAGGGAAGATCTGGGGTTCTCTGGGTTTTAAACCACCCAGCTGCCCCCTAAACCACCATTTTAACAGAAATGAGCAGTGCATTCTTTACTTATAGCCAAGTAAATAACAGAAGGGGGAAAAAATAAAGGAAAATTATTCCCAGCCTGCCATATACAAAAGAGTATCATCTCCTATAAGGCCTCTAGCCTCTTTCCATCTGCAGATAATTTGCACTCCAAAAGTGATTGTAGCACGATTAGAGCATTTTTCAAAGTTCTATTTCCTGACAGCCCACCACAATAGCTGGCTCTCTTAGCAATTGGTGCAGACTTGGAGCTCTCCTCACTGCTACCATTCACGTCTTCTTACAAGGAAGCTCCACCTCTAGGTTGGTTGACTTCAGAGTTGCAGATCTAGGCTGGAATGCTGCTGTCTTCAGTTGGAGCCGTCTTAGGCGGGGCTCTATCATCTTCTTCTGGGACAAGCTGTTAGCGCCATTTTATAAGAAAAGCCCAAAGCAATAGGACGCAGGGATAATCGATTCACGTCCTGTCTCTGTTTGATAGGGCTCCTAAAAGAATCACTTAAAGCATCTCTCAGAGTTTTCCCCCATGACTACTACCCGCTCCGAACACAAATTCTTTTCAAATTATTTTATTTCTTCCGACGAGAACCTCAGCCATGTAAATTGCCTTTAAGAAAAGGATATATTTCAAGGAGGGACTTGGTAGCCTTGGAAGGGGAGGGACAAAGTTAACAACCTACAGCCAGGACAGTAGTTCCCATCCCTCTCACTTCCTGACTCTGTGTCGCTTTTATGCCTTTTACTCAAGTCAGTTGCCAAACCGGTCATGGTCAGCTGACTCAAAATGGCTGCCACATTAGAGACCACGTGGCTTTTGTAATGTTCCCAGCTCGTCAAATCCTGCACCTTCCAACTCTTCCCTTAAGAGAGCGTTCATCAAGCTTGAAGTTTCTGAGTAGTCTACGAGCCAAATGATCTTTCCGATTCTTAACCTTTGAACATATTTTCCAAAACATTTTGCTTCAGGCTCCAAGCTGAATGACTCTTTAGTGCAGTAGGCAGCACATCGGTCTGCTCAGTCTCTTCAGCTGAAGGTCCCGAGTTCGATCCTTGAAAGAAGGGTGTGATACAGTAGGAAAGGCTTCTGGAGACAAAGAAGAGTCAGCTTGGGCTCAGCCTTTCCCCAGGGAGGAACTCTCATGTGAATGGGTCAAGCCTGAGGCTGTCACCTTTAAGCTAAGTAAACTGGGGTTCTTTAAATCTTTCCACGCTACAAGTTTGGGGGCTTCTAGATTCCATGTCAACAGTACTACATAAAAGTTAGCTATTACTGTTATTCGTTGTGTTGTTGGCTTTTTTCAGTCGTATCTGACTCTAAATGACCATTTGGGGTTTTCTTGGCAAAGATAATGGAGTGGTTTGCTAGTTCCTTCTCCAGCTCATTTTACAGATGAGGAATTGAGTCAAACAGGTGGCTTGCCCAGGGTCACACAAATAATAAGTGTCAGAGGTCAGATTTTAACTCAGGAAGAAGAGTTTTTCCTGACTCCAGGCCCAATATTCTGTTGTTCTTGCTGTTATTATGACTGTTAGCTAATACCATGTGACAATGTGTGCTGATTTGTTATAAAGAATCTCTTCAAAGATTTCAGAATATTTATTTCTATCTTCATACTTTGTGAAACATGTGCACCCATGAGCTGCAGTTATCTTCAGGGAGACAATTTTTCTTGTGATCATCTGAAGAACTATGTACTATCAAACAACTAAGAGGCCTCCAAGGTGATTTCTTTCTTTGGGGTCACAATGAAACCAACTTGGTCATCACCCTGATTTCTCTTACCAAGAAGAAATCTAATACTATTGCATTATGTGATATATTAAATATTTATTGAGGGGGCAACTGGGTAGCTCAGTGGATTGAAAGCCAGGCCTAGAGATGGGAAGTCCTAGGTTCAAATATGACATCAGACATTTCTAGCTGTGTGACCCTGGGCAAGTCACTTAACCCCCATTGCCTAACCCTTACCACTCTTCTGCCTTGGAGCCAATTTCCAAGACAGAAGGTAAGGGTTAAAAAAGAAAATACTTTATACCTATTAATTAAAAATGCGTTAAGAATCCATAAATTACAAGCCTTTTTTTAAAATAGCTGACTATTGGGTTTTTTCCCCCTATTCTGTACTATTCATTCTTCTTTTCCCCCTCAACTCCTACCATTAGATCATTTGTTATCTGAAGTGCAGCAATCCATGCTTTTTATTGTAGTATTAGTTTATGACCTTAGAAAGCAGACTGTTGCTTTGTTTGAAAAAAAATCTAATTACAGTAGGTAAATGAACTGGAATTAATTAAGTTGTGGATACTTGACATTTATAGTTAATTAGTCATATCTATCATAAAATGGGAAAATGGGCCCTTTTTTAACTCACTGTTTTATCAACCATGCTGAAAATCAACAGAGATTTTTAGTAGTAGCATCTCAACAGGGCTCCCCTGCCCCACAGTCTGTTCACCCCAGAAAGGACATGAACTGCTTTTAAATTCCAGTCAAAATCTCCTTAGTCAGCCTTGTGGAACATGCTGCAGTGAAGGTTTGTTCTTCTGTTTCCCAAAAGAAAATGTGGTGAAGCTTTAGCTCAGACATTGTAAGCAAAACAAAACAAAAACAAAAACACCAAGCAGGAAAGGAAGAAAGGCATTTTTCCTAGTGAATACTTTACTTTTTCATGTTAGCCTCTCGGTTTTATCCTCATTACCTTAAAATCAAAATAAACTTGGGCAAGTTATTTCTCAGTGCCTCACTTTCTTTATCAGTGATTGTTCCAACATTGAGCTACTCATCTTAGTGGCATCTCAGATGTTTCTTTTCTTAAAGCAATAAAGGATTCATCATTGTTGAATCTTAACTGATTCAGATGTTCCTTTGGGTTTACACATATTATTTAAAATGCAAAAAATATCATTGAGTTATAGAATATAAGAACTGGAAAGAATCTTGATATTCTCTTGTCCAAGGCTTTCATTTAGTAAATGCGTTACAGAAAAATCTCCTAGAAATAGAATGGAATATGTTGATATTTGCAAACACATGAAAGTTACAGAGAAGGAAAAGTTAGGGTTATTTTTTTAAAGTACCATTTCTCTCTCTGTCTTTCTGTGTCTCTGTATACGTGTGTGTGTGTGTGTGTGTATGTATGTGTTTACCATGATGCATCATAATATGGCCAGCTCTTCGTTTTGGCTTTTGGCCCCAAATGTGGCAGAGGTTGCCTTGGCTCATAGAGGCCATCCAGTTTGCATTCTTGGCTCCAGCTAACCATGGGGAAACCTTGGGGCCTGTTTCTGGCCATATATGGCTCTGGGTTCAAGGGCTAGCATTTCGAGATGACTCTACTAATTGTCTACAGAGCTTAAAAAGCTGATGACCACAGAGGTTTGAAAGGCAAATGACAAGCCCCTGCACTTCTTTCTTCCTTTTCAGGTGTGAATTTTGTCTGCACTGTTGCAAAAGTGCTTGGAGTGTGGGGTGAGTAGAGATGGGGCAAGGGCCAGGCCTGGGGGTAGTGAAGGGAAAAGTGTTCTCTCGTCTCCCTCTAGCTTCCGTGCAGCTATGTGTACATGGCATCTAAAGCAGGTGTCCAGCTTAGCCAAGCCTGAGCCTAGGTTTGGACCACCTCTCTTGTGTTTATTTTTTCCTGATTTCAGTCACATGCATATTCCGAGATGAATATGTCCAAGTTTAGAGGTAACCTTGTGAGCACCAGAGGTCCAGAGGTCCTACTGGATGAGAGTTGAGTACTGGCAGAGAAGGATTGCCTGGCAACTACCCCAGCATGGAGAGAAAAGCCAGTGACAAGAGGATTAACCCAAGCTTGGTAGTTGTTGTTTTTTTTTTTTTTTTTTTCTGGCAAACAGTTACTTAGAGTTCTTTGGTAAATGCAGAACTGAAGACAAATGTAAAATGCCTAATTAGAAGTCCTGAAAATTGCTTTATGACATTTAAATATCAGCCTCTGAGCAGATTAACAGTGGTTATAAGTTAAGTTATTGAAGCTTGTTCTGATCCTGGGTGAGTTTTATGTTTAGTAGGGCTTTTGTGTATAGGAATTTATTCATGGCTGCTATCAAATTCATCTTGTTTAATGGGTACTTTTTTTTACTTCCTCTGTTTGGGGAAAACTTACATATGAGCCATAACATAAAATATACATAGCCTAAGATACACATAAAATCATCCTGATATGGGAATCAGAGTTTAAATAAGCCAAAGAATGTGAAAACAGGGAGCCCAGCCCACCTCTCATTAGAAACCAGGCTCCTTAGGACTAAACTCAATCCTAACCATGTGTATGGAATATAAAACAAGATGGGGTTCAGTATTCCAAGCCCAATGGATCCAGTAATGTCCATAGAATTAGAAAAATAAGGAACAAAATTAGTCACACAATGAATTCAGGTATGCAATCCCTGAAGAATGGTATGATGGAGGAGCAGTTAGATGGCTCAGTGGATTGAGAGCCAAGCTTAGAGATGGGAGGTCCTGGGTTAAATTCTGGCCCCAGACATTTCTGAGCTGTGTGACCCTGGGCAAGTCACTTAACTCCCATTGCCTAGACCTTACTGCTCTTCTCCCTTGGTACAAATGCATAGTATTGATTCTAAGATGGAAGGCAAGGGTTTAAAAAAAAAAAAAAAAAGAATGGTATAACGGGAAAAGCACTGGACTTGAAATCAGAGTTTGCAAGTTTGAGTCCAAACTCCTCCACAGACTGGTTATAGGAACTTGCATAATCATTTCACCGGCCCTACAACTATTTCTTCATATCTAAAATGGGGCTAACAATGTTTCCACTACCTTTGTCACAAAGCCATTCAGAGGTTCAAGTGAAATACGTTAAGTACCTCCATTGTGTCTACTGGGAGATGCACCATTATACGGTGGATAGATATCTGGGTTTGAATCAGGAAGAACTATGTTCAAGTCCCACTTCTGACACATCGTGCTTGTGTGACTTTAGACAAGTCGCTTAACTTCTCAATGCCCCAGGAACTCTCAAAAACTATTTGTGGCGGACTATAAGGTACCAGTATGCATTGGCAGAGGCAGTTCCTCACCAGAAGTGCCCTACTCTGATGAAACCAGAAGTCTTCATTTTAAAAAACACAAGAGTTGACAACAAGATAGAGTTGACTTCATTTTCTACCTTTCAACTAGTTATTTTGGTGGTGTGTAGATACTGGTTTTTAAGTCCTGTACACAACAATTTCTTTTATTATGAGCCATCTGCTCTTATGTTCTAGTGGAAACAGAACTGGATTTGACCTCAAAAGATCTGAATTTTAATCCTGACCTCGCTACCATTGACCTGTTAGATCTCAGATAATTGGCTTTCATATACCTCATTTTCCTTGTCTGCAAAATGAAGAGGAGGTTAGACTAGATGATTTTTAAGACCTCTTTCGGTTTGTGTCTCATGATGATTTCATAAAAGGATACAGGAAAATTTTGACACTTTTGAATTCTTCCTGCTTTGTTCTTGCAAAGGAAGACTTTGCCTACCCTTTTACGACAACTTAGCATTCTCCCTACTCAGGGCATGTAACCAGTTTTTGATAATGGTCCTGGTATAAGATAGTGATATATTCTAATTTTCTTGTATCAGGATTTATGCAGTATAAACTGAAAATATGCTATTCAAATTGGGGAGGGAATTTTTCTTGCTTAGCAGCAGTTCAATATAGCTTATAGAATATAAAATGGAATAAATACTTGTAAAAGAAAAAGTACCATTTACTGATGGAAAATCATATTTTGTATTGGAGTCGCCTACTTCCTGAGTATTAATAAGAATTATATGTTGCTGCTTTGCTCATAAAGTGTCTTCCAGTAGTCTCCCAATCAATAATAACCTTTCTGTCTCTGTTAAGTATTGAAATTGAGTAGGAAAAAACTCAACTTGATTAACCTCAGCAATAATATCATTTAGTTCTTCTGATATTTCTCACCCAGCAGGCAGGAATAAGTAGCAAATGAAACATTAGGGTGGATAGAGAAATATAATATGAGAAAGAAGACCGTCTTCCAAAATCAGCCTTCTTGTTCATTAACAAGATGCATATAGCACTGGGTGATATGACAAGTCCAATGTTATTGATGCAAATCATCAAGCTACACAGGCCCTGTTAAAATTGCTAATTACAGTGCATTGTTGACACTTTCCTATCTCTCTCTTTGCCTGGGAAATGCTTCTCTTCATCTACATTTTATGAAAAAGAATTGTTCTGTGGAACTACTGATAAATGGTCTAAGGATATGAACAGGCAGTTCTTGAGGGGGAAAAGCCCCAGATTATCTAAAGCCATATGGGAAAATGCTTTAAATCATTATTAATTCAAGAAATGAAAATTAAAGCAATATCGAGGTTCTACTCACATCTATAAGTGGCAAAGATGACAGGAAAAGAAAATGACTAATGTTAGAAGGACTGTAGAAAAGCATGTCATTTTC
Source organism: Gracilinanus agilis (assembly GCF_016433145.1). Classification (NCBI taxonomy): domain Eukaryota; kingdom Metazoa; phylum Chordata; class Mammalia; order Didelphimorphia; family Didelphidae; genus Gracilinanus; species Gracilinanus agilis. Next base: position 137,592,565 of record NC_058131.1, on the reverse strand, counting down.
TTTTCCTGTCGTCTTTGCCAATGCCATTGGTAAAGTTGTAAATTTGAACAGCCATTCCAGAAATCAATTTGGAATTTAAAAGTTACTAAATAGTTCAAGCTTTTGACCCAGATATACTGCTGCTGAGACCTATAGTCCTCCCAAACTAAAGAAAGATGAAAAGGTGCCATATATAAAAAATATTCATAACAACTCTTCTTGTAGTGGCAAATATTTGGAAACCAAAGAGATGTCAATTGATATTGGGAATAACTGAATAAATTGTGGCATATAAATATATTGGAATCCTATTGTGCTATAAGACATGAGGAAGCATGATTTCAGAGACCCATGGAAAAATTTATATCAACTGATTAATAATGAAATGAGCAGAATCAGAACAATTTCTAGTATAACATCATCATTATAAAAATGATGTCAAAAAGTTGTATAAACTAATGACTAATGAAATTAGTAGGATCAGAAAAATTTATACAATGACACCATAAAAACAACATTGAAAGCTTATAGAACTTGGGTAAATAAAATGTCTACCCATGATTCTAGAGAACTAATCATGGAACATGCTACCCACCTCCTGAAAGAGATGTAATAAATTTAGGGTACAGAATGAAACATATATTTTTGAAAATAACTAATAAAAAAGAATTTGTAGGGGGCAGCTGGGTAGCTCAGTGGATTGAGAGCCAGGCCTAGAGACAGGAGGTCCTAGGTTCAAATCCGGCCTCAGACACTTCCCAGCTGTGTGACCCTGGGCAAGTCACTTGACCCCCATTGCCTACCCGTACCAATCTTCCACCTATAAGTCAATACACAGAAGTTAAGGGTTTAAAATTAAAAAAAAAAAAAAAAAAGAATTTGTTTTGCTTGTCCATGAATATTTGTTGAAAGAAATTTATTTTTCCATCTTTTTTTTTTAACTTAATGAAGTGGGGAGTGGGAAGGAGGAAAAAAATTTGTTAATTAAAAAAAAAAAAACAAATTGGAAAATGGGAAACCATGGAACCAGAGAAGTCAACCAATTTATCTCTCTCACTCCCACTAAATCAACATAGATATTTCCTTTAATGAAAATTCCTTAGTCAGAGTCACAGATTGGGGAAGGACCTTAGAGGTCTCATATCTTGGCACTATTCTTCCTAAATGACTTTAGCACCTGATTCACAGTTGTCCTCATCCTTCAATTTGATTCCAGTTATTTAAATTCTTCCTTCATTCTTAATAACTGCAAAATTCACATTTTGACCTACCTAATATTCTAGCATTTGACTTCATCTACTCTATGATCTGTATCTCCACTCTTCCTCAGTCACACAAGAAGGCGGTCACATCTATCTATCTATCTATCTCTTGAAACCATTCTGCCTTCAAGATCTTAAACTATGAAGTTCGCCTCTCTAGTCATAATCTCTTTTTCTCCCCTACTCTCCAATAATTCACTTCTTCTAAACTCGTTCTTCATTTTCACCTTGATATTTTCACCTTTGGTTCCTTAAAACCTCCTTTTTCCCCCCAAACCCAGAATCACAAAATTTCTGCATTAGAAGGGACTTGGGGGGGGGGGGGAGGGCAGCTAGGTGGCTCAGTGAATTGAGAGCCAGGCCTAGAGATGGAAGGTCCTAGGTTCAAATCTGGCATCAGACACTTCCTAGCTGTGTGACCTTGGGCAAATCACTTGACCCCCATTGCCTACCCTTACCACTCTTCTGCCTTGGAGTCAATACATGGTATTGACTCCAAGGCAGAAGACAAGGGTTTTAAAAAGAAAGGACTTGGGGCAGCTGGGTAGCTCAGTGGAGTGAGAGTCAGGCCTAGAGACAGGAGGTCCTAGGTTCAAACCCGGCCTCAGCCACTTCCCAGCTGTGTGACCCTGGGCAAGTCACTTGATTCCCATTGCCCACCCTTACCAATCTTCCACCTATGTATGAGACAATACACCGAAGTACAAGGGTTTAAAAAAAAAAAAAAAGAAAGGACTTCAGGGGCCATCCAGTTCTGAAAAAGAATCTCCATTACAACATGCCTCCAGAATGGTCATCTAGCCTTATAAAGAGGAAGTTCAGTATCTTCTTAGATAGCTTTAATTATTAAGGAACTTTTCTTTATATCAGGCCTCTATTTGTCTCTATATAAGTTTCTTCTATTGTGCCTAGTTCTGGCCAATGGAACCAAACAGAACAAGTCTAATCCTTCTTCCACATGACAGAACTGCAGAAGACAGCTATCATATTCCACCATCTTTTCTGAAGGCTAACTGTCTCCTGGTCATTTAACTGGTACTCACATGGCATATAGACTCAAGGACCTTTAGCATCTAGTGGCCTTTCTCTAGCTGTTCTTCATTTTATTCATATAATTTCTAAACTATGGTGTCCAGAATTTAGGGAAATGCTCCAGACATAGTCTGACTAGAGCAGAGCACAAGACTATCAACTCCTTATTCTAGAAGTTAGCCAGTCATCTATGCCTTCAGCTAAGTCTTTACTAAAGAGTGAAATAGCTCAAGGCCAAGCATTGATCCTTGGGATATTACACCAGAAAACTTACTTCAAGATGAAGTCAGATTATTAAATTCTACTTTGAATCTGTCTATTCTACCAGTTTAAAATACCAGGAAGATTGACAAGGCATTCAATTAATCCACAGCATTTGCTGTTTACTTTTTATGTGACATTGGACAATTCACTTAAACTCACTAGACCTCAGTTTTTTCATTGGATAGCACTGGTATCCGAGATAGGCTAGAGTATCAATCATCTCTTGAGCCAAATGACTTATCTCAACATTCTCAGAGAACTTATTCTGCCCTCCTTTTGTATGTTTAAAATTTTTTGGCAACTCATTCTTCTTTACCTCATGGCTTTCTTTTAAAACCTAACATGCTAAATAGATTACTATCTCCATGCTTTCTTCTGTGAAATTTTTATTTACTCATGCTTTTCCCCCTAGAAATATCTGGGGCTTTGATTCTTTTGACAGGCTTATAAACTTCAAGTTCCATTTTCCTCACAATTTTCCCTAATGGCTTAGACCCCTAGGTCCAGATCATTTTGTTCGAACCAAATATTTTGTCTCTAAAATTGGAATGGTCTCTCTTTGGAATAGAGGCAATTTTTCTATTTTCTATTTCTAAGTAAAATATAACAAGTTGTTTGAGTAAGTTGGCCAATATTTTTAAAAATCATATTTAAAGGCTTAAAACAGAAAGTAAATGGTGAAAGGGGAAAGCAAAAATTTCAAAACTAGGGCCACCTTCTCAAGTCACTTAGCACAATTAGTAAGAGATGAAAGAACAAGTGATTCAAACAATAAATAGGAAGTAGCTCACCGTATTCTGTAGATAAGGAGAGGAGGGAAATAAACATTTATTTAACACTTTACAAATATTATCTTATTTGATTTTCACAAAAATCCTGGAAGATGTCATTGTTATCTTTATTTTATAGTTGAGGAAACCGAGGCAGAGTCTAAGAGACTTGCCCAGGATCACATAGCTAGTAAATGTCTAAGGCTGGATTTGAACCCAGATCTTCTTGACTCTGAGCCCAATGTTCTAATTACTGTACAACTTAGTGTCTAGGATTTTACTTATAATTGCATTGTATACTGCCTATATGAGGTCTCCATCAGTCTGCTATGAATCTTTAGTCCCAGTTCACAACAGATGGCTCCAGAGTAAGGTTTGCCTCCATCTCCTTTAGAGTTCCATGTGTTCTCTCCTCAAAACAACCCATGATTATTTACTTATGTCAAACTAATTTTCTTCCTTAGTTCCTCCTCCTAGCAATACTCTTAAGAAAAGATGGTGTGAAGAGTTAACTTGGGAGTCTGTGTAATGGCCCCTGCCCCTTTGGGGTGCAGCAAAAGTCAAGTTACTTCTAGAATGAGAGGATTAGACTAGACAGTCTTTGAGATCCCTTCTGGCTCTAGCTCAGTGATCCTATGACCCTTCTATCATCCAGTCCACATCTCTACAACCATTTTGATTGATTTGGCCCTCGCATCCAGAACAGTCCATCCAGAAGAGGTACATTGTAGTAAAGTTTAACTGACCCAGAGCCCATACCTTTCTCTCATCTGCTTGCCTGCTGTGATGCAATTTTTGTCTTTCTTATTCCATGACTTATGACAGTTAAAATTAAACTTCCTGATTCCCTGCTCTTTATTCTCTATTAGGAAATACAGAAATGCTCTCACTACATTGGTCCAAATTAGCCCTTTGCCTCACTCCACTAGTGAAGTAGCTATTATCTATTGGTACCATCCCATATAAAAGGCCATATAAAGCTAGAGCCCTAAGTGGCTCGGGGTCTTTGACCAGAGCCTACATCTCACTGTAACACCAATTCTTTGCTCTTGTGCTTCTTATGGGACTGTGGGGCACATGCCTATGCTGCTCCCTACTACTCTCTATCCTCATTTCTCTATGCAGAGCAATAAAGTCTACAAACCCATTATTGTCCTATGATGTGTCAGTCTTCACCTGAACTGTTTTACATTTTGCCTTGGAAATAGCATCAGTAACTTTATTGAATGCTTGGCTAAAATCTAAGCACACCATATCGATAGCATTCCCCTAATCTTCTAGTCCAGTAAGCCTGTCAAAAGACAAAATAAGATTAGTCCATGTGAACTGTTTTCTTTGTGAGCATTTTCTTTTTCTATAGATGCACTAGCAAATGCTTTAACAATACAACCTAGAATTTTCTCCAGGAAAAGTTCATTGACCTATAATTTGAAGATTCTGATCTCTTCCCTTTTAAAAAGAATGTGGAGGCATTTGCCCTTCTGTTGTTTTTTGTTCTCTCTCCTGTTATATGCAATCATTCAAATATCACTGACATTTACTCGGTAATAACATCTGCCATTTCTCTCAGTACCTGAAGATATAGTTGATTTGGGCCAAGTGACTTTAAATCATCAAAGGCAGGTAGTGCTCTTTTAATATCCCCTTATTTATCTTGGGCATCAACTCCCTTTTACCCATTGTCGTTCTGTCCTTTCCTGTCCAAATGTCATTCTCCTTGGCAGAGGCACACACACACACACACACACACACACACACACACACACACACACACACACAAGCAAAACATATAATTGAGGAGTTCTACCTCTTCTCTTTGTCAGTTATTATCATCCAAATCCACCCTGAGCCAGGGTACTATACTTTCTTTGGTCCTTTTCTTTCCCCATTAGAACTAAAAAGACACCTCCCCAAATCCTCTTTCTTGCCCTTTACTTTCCTCACTAGCTGTTTTAGCTTATTCTGATCTTTAGCACTCCTGGCATTTCTTACAGGGCCACAGGACTCTCTTGGATTATCCTTTATTGCCTGTACTTGCTTCCATCTTCTTTATATATCTATAAAAATATCTAAGTTGGCCAGTGGCTTCTCTATATAACCACAGCTATCTCTTCTGGCAATATCTCTTTTTACTCCTCATTGGAATATTTCCTTTTCCCCCTTCCGTTTCACTTTTTAGAATTTTTCATCCCTCCTGGATTAATTTCATTTAAAGAATTTTAAATCATGGACCATTCCTTTCCTTTCTCTGAATCCTTTGAAATCAGTTCTTCCAGAGTGTATTTGGAGGGTATTCTACCAGTGTCTCAGATCCTCTCTCTTCCTGGAGATGACTTCTTCCTCATCATCTTTTACTCTTTCTCTTTCCATTTCAACCTTTCTTTATCTATCAGTTCCTCTCTTTGCCTACAAACATATTAGCACTTCCCCTTGAGTAAAATAACAAACAAACAAAAAAATCTTTTTTCTTGACCTTGCCATTACATCAAGACAATATGCTATATCATCATTACCTTCCAGCTCACTCAGGCTTGAAACCTCAGTTATTTTTCCAGTCTTCCATCCTTCCCATATCCAATATGTCCTCTTACTTTTTCTTCCACACCAACTTTCATCTCTGTCCTCTATTCTTCGTGCATACTTAACAAAAATTCAGTTTCTCAGTCCCTCTTACCTGGATTAATAATAATAGCTAGCATTTACATAGTATTTTGATGTCTGCAAAACACTTTACAAATATAATCTCACTTGATCCTCACAAAAACCCTCATGAGTAGGTGCTGCCATGGTTCCCCTTTCACAGATGAAGAAAATGAGGCAGAGATTAAGTGACTTGTCCTGGATCAAATAGCTAATAAGTGTCTCATCCTGGATTTGAACTCAGCTGTTCCTGACTCCTGATCTATCTACTGAGCCACCTAGCTGCTTTTGAACATTATGAATCTAGTAGCTGATTTCTCTGCCATCAGCCTTTCCCTTCTCTAATCCATCCTGCCCTTTCAGCCTGCATATACATCATTGAACATGTCACTCCTTTGATCAAAAACTTTTGTGGCCTCCATTGCTTCTAGGAAAAAAAAATTAATCCCTTGGCTTCACATTTAATGTCTACTATGTCCTTGTTTCCACCCATCTTTCCAGCTTTCTTTCCCATCATGTCTTTAACATCCTCTCATTCCAGCCAAAATGGCCTAAGAGCCGTTCACTGAATTCAGCTCCATGCATTTGAGCGAGCCGTCCCATTGCCTAGAATGCACCCCCTTTTCATCTTGATTCTTACCTTTCTCTTCAGTCAAGTCTCAGCTCAAGTACTACCTCCCCCATGAAGCTTTCCTGGATGATAAAGTTTTGGGGTTCTTCACCCCTCCCGAAAGAAAACCTTGAGATAAGCTGTACTAGTTACATCTCATGGATACCTTTGGTCCAAGAGAAAATAGCGGACCAAGCACTTTTTTTTTTTGAGGCCCAGCTAGGTAACACCATAGATAGGCAGAGTACTGAGTGTGGAGTCAGGAAGACCTGAGTTCAAAGGTAGTGACAGACACTTAACAACTATGTGAACCTGGCAACTCACTTATTCTACCAACCTCAGTTTTCTTGATTAAAATAATAACACCTACCTCCCATAAACATTGTGAAGGTCAAATGAAATAATATCTATACAATACGAGCATAATGCCTGGCATATTGTAGGCATTTATTAAATGCTTTTTTGGGCCTCCCTTTCCACCTCAATAATAACTAAGATGTATATAGCACTCAAAGGTTTTCTATACATTATTTCATCTGCTCCTTGAAATAACACTGTGAAGGAAGTAGCACAACTCAAGGATCACTTCTATAGCAGACTCTCCTGCCAGTAGAGTTCTCTGCCTCTTTGCGGGTATATATTTTACCCCCATGGTCAAAGGCCAGTTCCTTGAAAGGTGGGAGTCTTTCTTTCTTTTTTTTTTTTTTTTTTTGGTATCCCTAGCAGCCTGCTTTGCACATAGGAGATATAGATTGCATGTTTCCTGAATTAAATTAAATTATTCTCCTTGTAATAGAAGATATGGAAACTGAGACTCAGAGAGCCTGTAGTTACTCAGCTAATAAGCTGTAGAGATATTGTATGTACTCTTTCTATACTACTTCCTGCACTGCTCTACCTAGGAAGGAAGGGTAGTGCAAAGCCTACTGAATTTTAAAACACAGGATCATAGACTTAAAGATAAAAAGGATCTTAGAAGCCATCCAAGCCAACCCAATCTTGAGGGCCATCTGGATCAACCTCCTTATTTTACAGTTGAAGAAATGGAAACCCAGAGAGGTTAAATGACTTGTCTAGAGTCACCCAGTAAGTGTCAGGAGGAGAATTTGAATCATGAGTTTCCTGACTTGTGACCCTGGGCAAGTCATTTACCCCTGTTTGCCCCAGTTTCTTTATCAATGAAATGAGCTAAAGAAGGAATAACAAACCACTTTAGTATCTTTGCCAAGAAAACCCCAAATGGGGTCATGAAGAGTCATATGGAAAAATGACAACAATAACAATAATTTCCAGACTCCAAATTCAGCACCATGAGCACTGGTTCAAATCTCTGTTCTGCCACTCATAACCTATGTGATGCTGGGCTTTAGCTCTCTGAGTCTCAGATCCCTCAGTCATTAAGTGTGGGAGTTGTACCATGGACTAGATAGTTCTTTTAATTGCTCTGTTTCTAAATCTTTTGATCCCATATGCTGGTCATTTCCCAGTTTGAAATAAATGATTGGCTTTTTTTTTCTCCAGAAGAAGCAGAGACAACAAGGCTTAGAGCAGCAATACTATAAATATTGCCAAGAGAATAAGGGGCAGCGAGATGGCTTAGTGGACAGAGATCCAGGCCTAAAAACAAGAGGTCCTGGGTTCAAATCTGGCCTCAGACACTTCCTAGATGTGTGACTTCCCTGGGCAAGTCATTTAATCCCTATTGTCTAGCCCTTACTGTTCTTCTGCCTTGGAACCAATAGTCAGTATTGATTCTAAGATAGAAGGTAATGGTTTTAAAAAAGAGGGAGAAAAACAGGGCATTTTAGGCCATGGAGGCAGAATAGAATGCAAGAAATATTATAGTCAGTGTAGAAAAGATTTTCCTGGGACACTCTTGTGATGACAGAACTAGAGAAATGGCTGATTGATTATACTGCCACTCTCTCAAAAGTCTTTGGGGGAACCAAATATTGAGAAGGGACCTGGTATCTGTACATCCCTGAAGTGACCTATTCATGACAATGAGAAAGAGTGTGATGAGATTAAAGATTGTCGAGAGACCAGTTAAGTTAGCATCATGGTACGAGAGTTCTCTGTTGAGAGATCTTGGACCTCTGGGTCTGTCCTTCCTTGGGTCATCATGGTACATGGAATGTTCATAGGAAGGGATTCTCTGTCTCTCCACTGGAGTGGGAGCAATAGGTAATGATGAAACTTTATCATATCCAACCAAAAGCTGCTAACTTAGTGGAGTTTACAGCCAGTTTGTCCCTCTGTAGAAAAGAAATCCCTGTAGCAAGGACTCTTAGGCCCATAATACTGAGGACATTTTTGATGATAGCCCTTATGGCTTATTATCAACCAATAAAGTTTCATGGCTTTTTTCTGACTAGTTTGTCCCTGTTGGGCCATGCTCATGCTCATTTCTCCTCTCTCTCCACCTACTGAAAAGTAGGTTGGATGTACCAATAAATAACAAGGTCAAAGAATAGAGTTGGGGAGAGAGTTGGGGAGAGCCAGGGATAATGATGATGACTAAAGCTAAATTTGAGAAACTTTAAACATCTATAAAGAATATGTCTGGGGTGATATTATTCAACTCACAAAATTTACATTTGATATTTTAAAATTCATGTTTCAAAAGGAAAGAAGGACAAAGAAATTAAATCCAGTCAGTTCTCCAACCCACCCCCTTTCTCTCTGTGTCTCACCCCAAGTTATCTAAAGGCTCCTCTCGGCCTTCTCATTTCCTTTGCAGTTGAAGGGCTATTACCATCCTGTCCCCTGCCTCCCTCTCGGTGACTATTCATGACTGCTTTCCTCCTAACCTTTACACACTCTCATTGGGCATGAAGCCCATGGCCCAAAGCATTGCTAGTAACCCCTGGGTACAATTCCATTGCCAACACATCTGCCTGGGTAATCCAGCCACACAACCCTTTGATAGCTTGGAGACCATACCACCCAGTGATGAGATGAAAAGCTAAGCTCCCATTTGTCTTTCATGTTAAGTTCTTCAGTTATTTGGAACTAAAAAGCTTAGTTTAGAAATAATAAATCATGGTTAGGCTCTTTACTGCTGCATTTATAGAACCCCTTGATATTTCAAAGTGCTAGGGTCACAGCAGGAAACAATATCAATATCTGAACAGTTGGTACTTATATCTGCAGAGGACTTGGCCAGCACTGAGGACCTCCAACAGCCTCTGTTCCAGTCAGAATTGCCCCAGGAGGGCAAATCCAGCCTTCTGCTCTAATTTAAAATTTTCAGAAATGTCTAACTCAGGTAAGAAATGAGACCCTGGACTGACAGTGTAGATGCCTGGTTCTGTAAAGAGCTAGAGGACCTTATGGGTCTTGCAGTCCAAGCTTCTCATTTTATAGTTAAAGAAACATATCCACAGAAGGCAAATGACCAATTAAATGGTAAAGTTTAGTTTTGAACCCAGTTGCTCTGAATCCAAATTTAGAGCTCTTCTCACTGTACCATTGTGCCTCCTTGGATTTCTGTTCTCCTTCCTTCCAAATGGCAGTGGGAATGGAGTAGATGAGTACACACAGTGGAGAAGAGAGGGGGATTTGGAGATCAGAGGAAAAATATGAAGGAAAATTTAGGCAAAAAGACAATATTGGACATCATGGCAGTGAAAAGTTGAGGAATGGCAACCTAGGCCATGAGCAATGAGTTGTACCTAAGCCTACAAGAAGTCAAGATGGACAGACATTGGGAATGTCTAGGTGAATAAGCAATAGGGAATAGGCTGCAGATAGAGATGGGAGCTGTTTTCAAGTCTGGTTACGCTGAAAACCCCAATCCTTCTGATATTTGTGAAGAAAAACTTGATCCTCTCTTGTAATACATAAGATTTTCTTTATTTCCCAAACTATTCTGGATGGAAAGGAGATCATTTCAATTTGGAAATCTGGCTGAGATTGTTTTTTATGGTTTAACTATTCATGTCTGTCTTAATTTCATGTTTTCCTGATTTTGTGATGTTCTTTGCCTGGATCTTCTAGTTTGATGAACAATTGGATATCTCAATATGTTAACTTTAAAAATTCCCAGTTTTCTAACTGGATAGGGTGGAAGCAAGCAAGTAACTAAATTAAGATTCTTCACATTTCGAATCCAATTCTGTGAGGGTACAATGTAAGTCAAATCCTCAGGCAATAACAAATAAGACCTCTGGTCAAAAGGGATGGACATTAGCTCTGTCCTGCTAAGACCATAGAATAGTCTCACAACTCTGATCTCAGGAACAAGGTGTGTTCACTGCCAGCAATCTGCCAGATAAATTTCATTCTCTAACCTGAGTGTCATTGGGGAAATAACTTCAATGTTTATTCAAAGCATGGAAAAAACCTGTTTTGTGGAGGCTCAGTTATACAAATTGAACTTACACATTTTGGTATGCCATGTGGCTTTTGTTCTCACTTGATACTGAATAATACCATTTCCTGTGATTCTATCTTACTGAGAATCATTGAAAGCTTCCACCTCTGAAAAATCAAAATTTCAGGACCTAGTAGGCTATAGCATACTACTAATCATAATCTGAATGCAAAGAGACATGTAAAAGATAGTCTATGCACCTCACAGCATGGTGGAGATAATATATGTAAAGCATTTAGCAAACCTTAAAGTGCTATAAAAATGCTAGCTAGAATTCTAGGCAGCTAAATGGTACAAGAGATAAAATGCTGGGCCAGGAATGTTCAAATTCAGCCTAGTTACTAGATGTGTGGTCCTTGTGTGAGTCACTTAACCACCATCTGCCTCGGTTTCCTCAATTATAAAATGGAGGTGATAATAGCACTTTCGTCCCAGGGTTATTGTGAAGATCAAATGAGATATTTGTAAATTATTTTGTTGATATTAAAGTGATGTTTAAATTATAGCTTTTTCGATGCAGAAAATGTAGGATTGGAAAACAAGGTGGGCCCATCATGTTACAAAAATGAGGAATAATAGATGGATAGTCCAGATGTTTCTCTGTTAGCCATGGAATGTTTCTTCTGGTGGAAAAGACCTGGATGAAGTCCTGTATCAGATGTGCTGTATGGATCCTCTATGGGGATTTTGTCGCAAGACATGGACAAGAATTTTACAGGATGAGAAGGGGCAGATAGGTTTTAATGCATACCAATGGAAGGATTATTCAAATGGATGAAATATCAGATCCACTAAAATATTAAAGCTTAAGTTTTGATGTAGTCAAGCTTTACTTTGATTTGGCTACAGGAGAGACTCAAACAAGCAACTTTGCTCCAGAAGTGAGCATGTAGCCTAGAACAAACCCTGCCTATTAGTCTCCATATTTCTTCTTCATTCTTCTTGTAAATATGAGAAAGCTCACAAGAACTCGGTTTAGCTTTCTCTACAAATCTGTATAGCCAAATGACCAATTGGGAGGAGTACCTTATTAGCGCATTTACTGAGAAATTTCACAAGTTTTTCCTACCATAGGACAACAGCTATAAATGTTTAAAACCAAAGAGATAGAGAAAGGGTATAGAAAAGAATTTATAGATGGCTGGACAGGGAGGAGGAATGTCAAGAGAAAGAATTAATTACAGAATCACTCCAAGATCCTCGACCTTGTATCCAAAGAAATACCTTTTACCCTTCAAATCCTGAGTCATTTAAACCAAGTAAGCCAAGTTTATAGGTGTTTTCTATAACTTGACTGGACTAGGTGAAATATCTAGAGAAGACTCAATGAGGCCAAATAAATGAATGTAGGAGGAGAAGCCAGCTTGGAGTCATGAGGGAAGATGTGTGGTACTCAGGAACTACACTGGCATCAGTATTTCTGTTCCAATAGAAGGATTCTAGATAGGTGGCACAGTAGATACAGTCCTGGACTTGGAGTCAGAAGAACTGAGTTCAAATCCTGATTATGTGACACTAATCAACTCAACTTGACCTCTCTAAGCCTTAGTTTCCTCATCTATGAAATGGGAACAATAATAGCACTTACCTTAAAGAGTTGTTGCGAGAATTGAATAAGACAACATGTAAAGTTCTATGTAAACCTTAAAACACCTTATAAATGCTAGCTGTTAGCTATATTGTTATCAAATCAAATGAAGAAACCTATTCATGGCATCAATACAAAATATAAATTAGCAAGAATTTAGGGGGTATTTAGGGAATCTCAAAGACCACGTTATCTAACTTCATCTGTTCATGACAGTAACCAAAATTGATGTTAACAAGTGCTTTCCCACCTCCAAAAACTTTTGTTATAAGATCACAACTGACTGGCTCTTCATTTTGCTTTTCATTATTCAGAACCGTTGTATTGCTATTGAAATTTCCTTAGATCAAAAACAAAACTAACAGTGTTACAAACTGATTTTACAGTAAAATAGACAAATCTTCACAATTGTCACATTTTCTTTTCATTTTTCATGTTAGTATTCAAAGCATTTGACATTTTAACATTCCATAGAACGGTTATTCCTGGGAGGTACCTATTTAAAGCTTTAAATTTGATACAGATGGTTTCAAATGGATTGTGGATGTTTAGCTTTGCCCTTTATTATTGATTAGTGATGCACCATCTGTCTCTATTGCATTTTTTTCCATTTGGAGAGGTAGCAAATCAACAATTTGATCCCTTGAAGCTTTAGCATATATATTTCCAATTCTTTTCCTATCCATTTTGATTCTTTTAAAATATATTTCTTTGACAATCCCAAGGAACACAATGTATTAAAATATTCAAAACCAGTCAGTTTAGTTTAAATATTATCATAGTTCCTTATTTTATTTTGATTTGCTTTCATTGTCCTTCAGCATAATTGCAACTTCATATCAATATGAGGTGTTTATTAAGTGAGATTGATCTTTTCCCTTCTAGAATTTCTTGTTCCCATTTCTCCCAGAATAAGTGAGTGGGAAATTATTTCCCTTCCAGATGCACTGGACTTGACCTTGGACAAGTCATTTAACTACTTAGTACCACTAGGCACATGACTAGGCAATTCTCTAAGACTGAAAAGTTGGAGAGTAGATATTGATCTACTTCTACCACTACCCCCATGTACATGTCCCTCAGAAGATTTTGCTTCATAATTCACTGGGGCAAAAAATAAAGCCATCCATCATGAACTTCTACGTATGAAATTTCCTCACTATCATTTCCCATTCTCTCTTCCTTTGATATATATGTATGTATGTATGTGTTTATTTTCTCCTTCATTAAAATATAGACTCTTTATAAAGATTGTTTCAGTATACTTACAATCTCAATACCTAGCTCAGTTTTGTTCATACTAGGCATTTAATTAATACTTGTTTATTGATTGATTAGAAGAAATGATCCTTCTTTTCCAATGCCAACCCCTCTACTTGTATCCTGGATCCCATCTCTTCATATATCTTGTGCCCTTCCAAGTCCTCTTGGAGCTGCTTTTTTTATTTATCCCTCTCTTTCTCTAATTTTCAATCTCTCATTATCCATCAACTCTTCCCTACTGCCCAGATCTCCTCCATCCTAAAGAAGCTTTCATTTGATTTTACCATTCCTTCAAGCTAGCATCCCAGGAGTATTGTTGTATGTTTATGAAATTTGGACAGTTTACCAGTGTCCAAACTGAAGCATTTCCATTTCAATTTTCTTTGAAAAATTTGAAAGATCACCTGGCAAGATGAGGTGCTTTCTCAGGATGAACTGCCAAGGATTCAGACTCTCCTGCAGAGAGCACGATTCAGATGGACTGGCCCCATTGTTTGAATGTCAAATGTACATTTACATAAAGGCTATTTTATGGAGAATTCACATAAGAGAAGCACTCACATGGAGGTCAGAAGAAGTGATACAAGAACACCTTCAAGGTCTCTCTGAAGAAATTTGGTATTGATTGTGGGACATGAAAGACATTGGCACAGGACCATCTAGCATGGCATGCCTACATCAAAGGAGGCACTGTGCTCTTTGAGCAAAGCAGGATTTTAGAAGTTCAAAAGAAATGTGAGACCTATCAGATTGGCCAATATGGCAGCAAAACAAAGTGATAAAGGGGATGTGGCAAAATTGGGACACTAATACACTGCTGGTGGAGTTGTGAATTAATCAAACCAAAAAAGGGCAATTTGGAGTTATGCCCAAAGGGCTTTAAAAGATTGCCTGTCCTTTGATCCAGCCATACCACTGCTGGGTGTGTACCTCAAAGAGATAATAAGGAAAAATACTTGTACAAAAATATTTGTGGTGGCAAAAAATTGGAAAATGAAGGTGTCCATTGATTGGGAAATGGCTGAACAAATTTTGGTATCTGAGGGTGATGGAATACTATTGTGCTGAAAGGAATGATGAATTGGAGAAATTCCATGTGAATGGGAAAGACCTCCAGGAATTGATGCAGAGTGAAAGGAGCAGAGCCAGAAGAACATTGTACACAGAGACTGATACATTGGGGCACAATCGAATTTAACAGACTTTTCTACTAGCAGCAACGCAATGATCCAGGACAATCCAGAGGAACTTTTGAGAAAGAAAGCTATTATATGGAAATAGGTTTTGAACAAAGATACTTGTATAACCCAGTGGGATTGCTTGTCAGCTCCAGGAGGGGTGATGGAAGAGAGGAGAGAAATGGAAAAAAAATTCTAAATAAATAAAGTTAAAAGAAAAAGAAAAGAAATGTGAGATCTGCAAATTTAGAGACATCTCCATGCCAAATGTTCATATGAGCTATTTGTGCCTGACCTATAGTAGAACCTTCCAAGCTTATACTACTAGTCTGACCAAGTATAGTCATACACACTGTACATTGACCCCAACATAGTGATATCATTTTGGTCCTCTAAGTGAGAAGGACAACAACCAACTAACATATTAATCTCCTTTACATACTCAACATTCTAGCCTCACTTGCCTACCGTTTGTTTCCTTTATATGACGGTCCAGTTCCTGCCCCTATGCAAAGTCACAGGCTATCTCCTTGGACATCTCCACTGCTTAGATTCCCTAACAGCCTTCAAAATTTAACTCAAGTACCACCTTCTATAGAAAGCCTACCCTAATCATCCCAATTGCTTACTGCTCCCTCCCACTCTAGGACTTTGTTTCTTATTTATACTTCTTTCTTTTCCTTGGAAATGTTGAATTCCCAATAGGATTAACTTTTTGAGGGCAGAGGCTTTTTCATTTTTAATTTTCATTTAATTTTTATCTTTGCATCGTGGTTGTTGTTTAAGGGTGAAGTGATTTACCCAGAGTCACATAGCTATTAAGTGTTTGAGGCCAGATTTGAAACTCAGGAAGATGAGTCTTTCTGACTCCAGTCCTGGCATTCTATCCACTGCTCCTGATATATGAGTGACACATACTAAATGACTCTGAACTGCTAGAACCAGAATAGCCTGAAATCTATGGGAGATGGATAATGAACATAGATGTCCATATATTCTGAATCCAAAGATTAGAGTTGAATGGAACCTAGGAATCCAAGTCCTTGTGGAAGGAGATGGAAGCACTCACAGTGCCACAGGGAACCCTGTAATAGCACAACTTTCATTAATGGATCTTACCAGGCTTCAGTCCAGGCTCCATTATCTCATGACTTTAGTCTATAGAAGCACAAAGGCAATCCTCTTCTTTTTCCAAGATTCATTTTGCTCAGATCTTGAAGCAACAAACAAGACTGGTGCTGCCCAAGAAGTTGCCTTCTCTGATAAAAGCTAATTTCCAGGATTATACTACCTAGTAAGTTTAGGTTCCCTTTCCTTAAATCAGAGGTTGAAGTTCAGGAACATCATCCATGAACTTCTCCTTTGGAATGTGGGCAAGAAAAGATTCTTAATATTTCTCCCTCTCCTACATGCCCATCTCTGGGTTAGGAAAATTCATTCTCATTTTTTTCTGATTCTGACCTGTAGTTATTAAGGGAAGGAGAAAGGTAGAAGTCTACCATGAGCAAGAGGACCAGGAATTCCCATTCCAGGTCATCTGGGCAAACAAATACAGCTCATAAAGAGCTTCTACCAAAAAATTATTCCAGAGGTCAAGAGGAAGGAGGAAGAAATTCCCTCTCCCTTTCATTTCCTCACTCCTATACTCAATAGGAAAAGGCAAAAGGTGAAAAAGGATTTATAAAGGTAAGGGCTGTCTGATGATAGCTCTCTTCAATAGGTCATCATAATGAAGTGGCTCCTCTAGCAAGAGTATCTACCCAGGAGTCCTAAACAACTATATCATTTTGAGGATGAGGAGAGATTCGAAGGGAAGGATAGCATTGAAGTCCATATTCCAGGAGGTGCCAGGCTGTGACCCCAAACCAGCCAACTGTGAAGACAGAATTAACTCTCCCTTTGTCTATTTTTAATTAATCAAATCAAAAACTTAAAATACCCCTACTTAACACTTAAGTAAGAGAATTCACAAGTAACTTACTAAAGAAAACTCTTACCTCCAAAGTGTACTTCCCAGCCCTGGGCAGGACTAGGCAAATTGGAAGACTACAATTGGTTTCTGTGAAAAGGGGGAGAGTCAGAAAATGACATCGAAAAAGGGGTATAATAGAAGAGACCAACATGGTCTGAGTTCTTTCCTTCCTTGGTTTTTGAAGAGACTAGTTCCTTGGAGATCATTCCTTCCTTGGCTTTTGGAGAGACTCTTCCCTTGGATTCGGCATCAGTGAGTAGAGCTGAAGAGACATGCTTTTCCTTGGAGTCATTCTGTGTTGGTGGAACTCTGGCTGAAGACACCACTGGGATTTCTGGCAGAAGACACCACCTGGATGGACTTCCACATGGAGATGGGGGCTGAGCCAAATTCCACCGAAGCAGCACTTAGGGCAGTGGGCTAGACAAGGCTTTGTCTCCTTCCTACATTTCCCACTTTCAATATCTTTACCTTTTAAATAAAAACTACTAACATTCATTTTGACTTAGGGGCTAATATTTTATAAATGGTGACCACTTTTATAACTCTCATATTGAGTCAAAACCTAAATTTAATTGTTACACAACAAATATTTGGGTAGTCTCAGTCTCTAAAACAAAGTTGCCTTTGTCCTTTTGACCAGATGATAGTGGTCCCATCCATAGTCTCTCTCTTTTTTTTTTTTTAGACATTTATTAATATTTGTTTTTAATCTGTTTACATACTTTATGCCCCTACTTTCCCCTTCACCCCCCCCCCCCCCGCTCTCCCCCCACCCATGGCC
>NC_058131.1:137421252-137574531 GCF_016433145.1 Gracilinanus agilis | reverse complement strand
CATTTATTAATATTCGTTTTTAACCTGTTTACATCCTTTATGCCCCTACTTTCCCTTTCACAACCCCCCACCCCCGCTCTCCCCCAACCCATGGCCACTGCGCATTTCCATTGGTTGTAACAAGTGTCCTTGTTCAGGGTCTATTTCCCATTCATGTCCGCCTCAGTCCATGCATTCAAGCAATTGTTTATCTTATATGTTTCCTCTCCTGCAGTCCTTCCTCTGAATGTGGGTAGCATCTTTACCATAAATCCCTCAGAGCTGTCTTGTGTCATTGCAGTGCTGCTGGTACAGGAGCCCATTACATTCAATTTTACCACAGTATATCAGTCTCTGTGTACAATGTTCTTCTGGCTCTGCTCCTTTCGCTCTGCATCACTTCCTGGAGGTCTCTCCAATTTGCATGGAATTCCTCCAGTTTATTATTCCTTTTAGCACAATAGTATTCCATCACCCGCATATACCACAATTTGTTCAGCCATTCCCCAATTGAAGGACATCCCCTCATTTTCCAGTTTTTTGCCACCACAAAAAGCGCAGCTATAAATATTTTCATACAAGTCCCATCCATAGTCTCTTATGGAAAGCCACTCATCACACTGACAGGTAACTTCTCTAGTCAATAACCTCTTACAAAGAGAAAGATTTACAAAACAACAACATACCACTTAATACTGTCATCATTAAACATTTATAATTCCTTATCTTTCCTTTATTTTCTCTTTATAGTTTCAAAAAGAAATAGAGAGGTTTTGAAAGAGAATTCCTCAAAAAACAAAAACTTCTTCCCTATCAAAACACACTTGGAAATAATATTTCAAATATCAAATCTTATAAGACTTTTGCAGTTTTATAATACTCTGATTATTCTCTACTGATATTCTGAGATTTAAAAAAAGGCAGGGCTGCTCTCATCCAAATGTATTATAATCAGACAGAGTAGACAGAGCCATTACTGTGAAGGTTCCCTTTCCCACATATACATCTTTTACCAGGGAGCCTGATATTCAAAATTCCACAATCACAGTTCCATTCTTTTAGTTTTAGCAAAACTAGACTTTTTACCTTTGTTCCACTATTAATACTCCTGGAAGGGTTAACATAGGAAACTTTAGTTGTCATTGATCTAAACCTTCTTGGAAATGAGATTAGGGAAGGAAACAGATGACCAGAGGAGGGTAGAGAGAGAATAGACACTGAGACTAAGAGATTCTGTTGAGAAAAACTGACAAAAACAGGGCTATCAAAAAAAAATCATTAAAGTCAGGATTTGAAGGTTCTTGGCAGCTGAGCTGAGCTAATATGGCCTATATGAACAGCCAGGGGAGGGGGAAAGAGCAAGGGAAGATTCACAACAATCTCATTTTCTTTAACCTTATGTCTTATTCATCTGCCCTTCCTCAACCCCTATGGTTTTCTTCTGGCTCGGCTGGTCCAGGAAGAAGCATGTTTGTTTTGCATTGGAAAACTAGCTCTGTGAATCCCAGGAGTTCCTGCTTACTTTGAACCATCCTGGGAAGTGAAAGAAATGAATCCCTCACACCCTGAGAAAGCAGATTTCTGGAGAATACACTAGAGAAACTATTCTAGGGGAGCTGCATCAAATGAAACTCTAACTGTAGTGATACTGCCAAGGCTAGTGAATCCTTGATGATTTCCCCCTGGAGATGCAGCTGAAGTATAAGCAAACAGGGCTGAATTTGGTACAAGGCCCATCAGTCACTAGGGTCAATACTTTAATTCTAGTTTGCTGAGAACGTTGTCTGATTTTTGTGTTGGGCAGTTGACCAGAAACAGTCCCAGATATAATCAACTCTTGATTATAAAGGGGCTCATTATCCAACATCCAGGCCTTTTGCTTTGCTCCTGCCCTTTCTGGCTAGTTCCTTTTTGGCCATTTCCCTGCTCATTAGTATTTCCACTGGAGAATTATGGAGTGAGAGGAAAAATGAATTTCTAGTCAGAAGACCATGGTTCAAAATTGGACAAGTCATTTTTATCTCTCTCAGCCTCATTTTTCCTCATCTCTAAAATTAGGATCGTTAGATCATGGATTCTTGAAGTTGCAGGGATATAATTCTTGCCTCCCTCTTTCTTCCTTCCTCCAGAACTGGAATTTCTACCCATAGGACTCTGGACTGTGAGGCTTTTGCCTTATCTTGTCAAGAACCAGCCCATCACAGCACTACTTAGGTACATCTCATTCATGCCGAATGTGCCCTTGATCTACCCTTCACCCCCTCCTACTTTACAATATTGTCCTCCTCTACTAGTATGTAAGTTCCTTGAAGACAGGGATTGTCCTATTTGTTTGTATTTATATACCCATCTTAGCACCAGGCACCTTAGCACAGTGCCTTGCAAACAGTAAGTGCTTAATCGGTGTAGTATGTTATCTCTCTTACTGCATATGGTGGCTTTGAACTATGGTATTGTTGGATATGGCATGATGAATCAATCCTAAGGGGGAGATATTTGGATGGGGGAGGGAATCAGTTCTGTTTAAACACCTTGAAAATCAGATTTCTCAAGTGAGTTAGGAAACCTTTATGTTGAGGAATTGGAATTGATCTCCTCCTATAGGAAAGGTTTGCTTATAGCTGCTCCTAAACTAAACCCAGGTTGCCTTAGAAGTGAGAATGGCTTGGGATTGGGATAGAGCAGAAAGAATTCCCAGTGGCATTCCAATTCTGACTGCATACTGGGGTGGATCAATTCGAGTTTTGGATCTAGGATGCTGATATTTAGAAAGTGCTTGAGAGTGTTTACAATTCTTTTGCAGGCCAGAACCAAGAATAATTAAAGGGAAGTTAGGTGGAAAGAGAACCAGACCTGGAGATGAGAGGTCCTGGGTTCATATGTGGCCTCAGACACTTCCTAGCTCTATGAACCTGGGCAAGTTACTTAACCCAGTTGCCTACTCCTTACTGCTCTTCTTCCTTGACATTGATACTTAGTATTGAAACTAAGACTGAAGGTGAGGGTTTTGTGTAAATGGAATTAACTCTAGCCCATTCATAGTCAAACTCTGCTTACCTTAGGCATAGAGATGATATCATCCCCACCTCCCTTAGTGGGGAGGGGAGATGAGTTACCCACACGTGACAATACGTAACAAATCAAGAACAAGAGACTGCCCTTTGGGCAGTCCAAATCAGTGTAGAAGCTGCCATTTGTCCCCTTGAATTAGAGGTGGACCCACAGGAAGTGACAAGAGACATTATCTCTTCAAGTATGTTGGTTACTTCCTGTTGAGGGAGTTCCTGCTTTGAACTTGGCCGCTTTGAACTTGGCGCTGAAGGATTTCTGAGGAGACCTCAGGCAGCTTCCACTCTGTATTGTCACGTGGGTAAATTAGGCCGCTTCCAAACTCTGCCTTAAGTAGACTCTAGCCTATCTGGTTGCTAGGCCTTGTGGCTTGTAGCCTCATTTATTTAGCCTTCTAACATTCTCTCTCTGTCCAGGCTGACTCTCCCTCACTCTATCCCCCTACCTTTTATCCTCCTAACTGTAAATAAACTACCTTAAACCCAGTGCTGACTTGGGTCTAATTTAATTACGGAATCAACCTGAATTGTTGATTCCTGGTGGCCACACCTTAAATATATATCTATAAAATACCTAAAATCTCCCTTTTACATTTTTAATAATAATAATTAAGTAAAATGGGGAACTATGAGATAACATTCATTTCCCTGGGACTGCATTGCTTTTTGACTTCCTTGTCCCCATTCTCATCTCCCATCGTCCACTGCTGAGGGATTGTTGAAAAAATTCTGGTTCAGGCTTTGATACCATAACAAGCAACTAAGAACAGGGTTCCTAAGGATGAAGGAAATTGGAGGAAACATTCATTACTCTCCCCTTCTCTCATTTTAGCCAATCTGCTAGGTGTGAGGTGATACCTCAGAGTTGTTTTGATTTGCATTTCTCGAATTATTAGAGATTTAGAACACTTTCTCATGTGCTTATTAATACTTTTGATTTCTTTACCTGAAAATTGCCCATTCATGTCTCTTGACCATTTATCAATTGGGGAATGGCTTGATTTTTTTATACAATTGGTTTAATTCCTTGTATGTTTGAGTAATTAGACTAACAGGGTAATAAAGTCAAACAAAGATCATTCAATCATCAAAGTCAATTAGATTTTTAAAATTCTCTCTCAAGAAATAAATGTCAATACTTTTTATCATTGGTTCCTTCTGTTGCTAAATCCCCCTGAACCATCACAAGGGACAAGTGTATTTTATCTTGTTTCTGCTATGACTTGGAGATGGTTTAATCTCTAACTCAAGTTGCATGGAGCTGAATGCATATATTTTAGATAGTTATTTCTTTGTTGGTCGGTAAATGTATTTCTTCCTGTTCATCTGAAGGTCCATAACTACCTTAGGGCCGAGTGCATTTCACTTAGACGGGAGTAAGAAATCATTCCTTTCTTTCCCGATTCATTTGGCTCAGACCCCTGTTTTAAATCATTGGGAATAAATGTAATTGGGTAGTATGACATGATAGATTGGATTGCTGTGGGGAAAAGGCAGGAAATATTAATGAAATCAAATGTCTCTATGGAGAAAGGGGGAGTAAAAATCGAGGGTTAAGTTCAATTGTTTCTAGATTAATATTTAGAAATTTTAAAGTCCTTTTTTTCCAATAAGAATCTCGTGTCTTTGAAGGCCAGTATTCTATTTATTTTTAATGGAGGGGTAAATCAAAGGCCATGGTTGTAACCCAGCAAATGGACTGTAGTATGGGTCGAACCACTCAGTTAGTGTGTCTTAATGAGCCCTCTGGATCATTGCCCAATCAATTCATTGTGTTACAGAGAGAGAGGGAGGAGACAAGCCACGGCCAACTGAATACAAGGAGTCCACTGTATTATTGTCTAATTGACTCAGCCACACTAATGTGACCATAGAGCAAGTTGGGATTCAACTTTTTTACTAGCCTTTATCAACATGAAGCTGATCCTTCATAAGATGCTGGAACAATGGTTCTCCCTGAAACAGACCAGGTCCATTCCCATTGATTTAAAGCTACTGTGAACTGTTGTGAAAGTTGGCAGTCTTCTCTTTCTCTTGCTCACTAGGAAGATGGGAAATATTCTAGGGGCCTCATAGGCCCAGGGAAATGCCTAGTTGTCCTCTAGATTGATTGGTTATATGGCAATGGCAGGATTCCCAAGAAGGTTTGAGATGAGACATTGTCTGCCTTAGAGATGGATGGAAGGAAATTAGCATTTATTAAGTGTCTGTTCTGTACCAAGTACTGTGCTAAGCATTTTACAAATATTATTTCCTTTGATCCTCACAACAACCCTGGGAGCTATTATTATCTCCACATCATAGTTTAAAAAAAAACAAAACAAAACCGAGGGAGACAGAAGTTAAGTGATTTATCCAGAGTCCAGCTTTCTATCCATTGTGCCATCTAACTACTATAGATAAGTATTATGCCAGCTCTATTTCAGATTGCCTTGGGAAGAATATGAGTCTGGGAAGAAGCTAGAATAAGAGGAGTTAGCAGTCTCCATCATGTCCCCTTTCTCCTAGCTTGCTTCACTTGAGACGTAGGGGAATTTCCTCTTGGATGAGATCTGGGAACTTTCTCTCTATTAGATGAGCTGAGTTATCTCACTTCCAGTGGGAGAACTCCTTCATCTTATATTGGCTGGTATATATTCTCCTATGTATACTTTCTCTGATTTCTATTTTGTTGCTGACTTGTATAAATGGGCTTATTTGCTACTTGCCGTATATATTCATTGTGGAATTAGAATTTTGTGGGAAAGGAGTTAAGCCTTAGGAATGAACTCTAGATCCACTTTTCTGCATTAACTGAACAATGATTGGAAGATTAGCTTGAAACTGAAAACTATGTCCCTAGACTAATAATATTTAAGAGAGTGGATAGATAATTCTATTCTGATACCCACTCTCTCTGATGAAAACAGAATGGCTAAGCTTCTGGACCCAACTTCCTGTTTCCCTTCCTGGAAGGAATGAAAGTCTCCCTTAGAGAAGAGTGAGGGGAGAAGAGGCTAGAGATGTCTATTTTGTTTCCTTTGGAGCTGTATGATAACACGCCCCCCTCCCATGGTGTATGTGGGGGACAGTCTCACTACAGGTATAATCTATCTCTTTCACAGCATTTTCTTTTACCTCCAACTGCCCCAACTCCTCCATCATAGGCCAGTGTGTCTAAAGATGTGATGTAGGTCCTGAACTAAGCAGAACTGTTCAAGAGTCAAGCTTGGCATACCTGATCTCAAACTATTTTGTAAAGTATTAATCATCAAAACACTCTGGTACTGGTTAACAAATAGAGTATTAGATCAATGGAATAGATTAGGTAATCAGCACATGGTAGTTGATGTCCGTAGGAATTTAGTATTCAATAAATGCAAAGATTTAAGTTTTCAGGGAAAAAACTCACTATTTGACAAAAACTGCTAGGAAAACTGGAAAACAGTTTGGCAGAAACTAGACATAGATCAATATCTCACACCATACGCCAGGATAAAGTAAAAATGGATACTTGATTTAGGAATAAAGGGTGACATCATAAGGAAATTAGGGGAACATGGAAAAGTTTACCTGTCAGACTTATGGCTAAGGTGAAGAATTCATGACCAACTAAGACTAGAGAACATTATAAAAATGAAATAGATAATTTTGATTACATTAAATTAAAGAGGTTCTGCATAAACAAAACCAGTGCAACCAAAGGTAGAAGGGAAACAACCAATTGGGGCAAAAATTTTATAGCAAGTATTTCTGATGTAACCCTCATCTCTCAAATATAGAAAGAACCAAATTAAGTTTATAAGAATACACAGCATTCCCCAACTGAAAAAAGATAAAAAGATATGAACTGTCCCTTCCCAGAGGAATACATTAAAATGATCCAGTCTAAAAAAAAAAAGCTACAAATCACTACTGATTAGAGAAGTGCAAATTAAAACAACTGAAATACCATCTCATGCCTATCAGATTGGAGGATATGAGCAAAAAGGAAAATAATAAATGTTGGAGAGGATATGGAAAAATTGGGACACTAATATACTGTTGGCAAAACTGTGAACTGATATAACCACTCTGAAGAACAATATGTAATCAGGTTCAGAGGACGAGGAAACTATACATACCCTTTGACTTTGCAATACCACTACTGGGTCTGTATCCCAAAGAGATCAGAGAAGAGGAAAGGATCTACCTGTACCAAAATATTTTTAGCAGCTCTTTTTGTAGTGGAAAGAATTGAAAACAGGGTTTACCCATCACTTGGGAAATGGATGAACAAGTTGTAGTTTGTGATTTTGATGGAATATTGTCATGCCATAAGAAATAATGAATAGGATGAGTTAAAAAATACTTGAAAAGACTGATATGAACTGATGCAAAGTGAAGTGAGTGATACCAGGAGAACAATGTATACAGAAACAGGAATATTATAAGATGATCAACTGTGAAGGACTAAACCATTATCAGCAAAGGAGTTTTCCAATATAACCACAAAGGACTCATGACGAAAATATTATCCATAGTTAAAGAAGGAACTATTAAAGTCTGAGGCAGATCAAATTATGCCACCTTCCACTTCATTTCCTTCATGAGATTTTTATTGTATGTCTTCTATTACAACATAGAAATATGTATTACATGAAAGTAATGATATAAACTATATTAGACTATATACTGCCCTTTGGGACATTGGGGGTGGTGTAGGGAAGGAAGGAGAAAATCTGAATCCTAAAATATCAGAAAACAATTGTCAAAAAATGTTTCTACATGTAACTGAAAAAATGAATAAAATTTTTAAAAGTTCATAAGTTTAAAAAAAAGAGTGGGTGGTAGAGTGAGAGGTGGGAGAAATTTTGAAGTAGAGGAAAATTGGTTTTAGTAACCTCTCATCCTCTTTTTTACAGCATCTTTTCTCTATCCCATCTTTTCATGCTATATTACTGCCCCCTTCCCTATTCTTCTTAATATTGTGCTTCGCCTAAGCCAATGTTTATGACAGTGAGTGCCCAACATTCTGAACTTCTATGCCATTCCTACTCACTAAAGCTAGTTTATCCCAAGTCTTATTGTGATAGAATCATTTTCTTAGCTAGCTATGGTTGAAAAGCAATCTGCCAGACTAAAGCTTCATGAAGATATTAATATATGATCACTGCTTGATGCATTATCCCTCTCAGGAATCATATATATATATATATATATATATATATATATATATATTCTCTCCTCTCCCCCACTCACTTTTGCTTTCCATTAGAGTAGCTAATGAATTCCAGGAAAAGCTATTTAGTTAATTTTAGGGGTGAGTATCCTTCAGGTTTCTTTTTTTTTTTTTTTAAGACCACAAAATATCCATTTTAAAATGCTCTATAAAAGGGCATCAACATTAAGAGTTCACATCAGCCAAGAGTGGGGAGGGGTCCTGGGGGGGTGGGTGGTGAAGGGGAAAGTAAGAGCATGAATTATGTAACCATGTTAACTTTTCTAAAAAATAAATATTAATAAATGTTAAAAAAAAAACAAAAAAACATTAAGAGTTCAAAGTACAAGACAGACACTTATGCTTTTGAAGGGACTTCGTTCAGCCTCAAGAATAATAACCCACATTGATAAAGCATTTCTTACATAAAGTGCTTTCAGCACAATAACTTTGTTAAAGAGGGAGTTAAGTATTGTTGTTCCCATTTTACAGATGAGAAGAAAATGGTGTTTCAGAAAAGTGAATTGGCTTGGCCCATTGTCACAGGGTTAAGCTAACTGAATTTCCTAGATGGGATTTGAACCCAGATCTAACTAACCTCAGACTCTGGTACACAAACCCAGAACCTAAAAAAGGGACTTAAAGAAATTAACAATAGCAGTAACTAGCGATTGTTATGCATTGTACCCATTATCTCATTTGATTAGGCATAGTGAAAATTCAGGAACCAAATTGCAAAAGAGTTCAATTTCCTCAACTCTCCCAAGATGGGCATCTCTTTATGATTGAATATAGTTGGATCTTCAATCAGAGAGGGACAGCCACGGGGCACAGAATGCTGGTGAACCAGCTCTGTGAAACCCACCCTGGAATGACCATGACTGACCTCTCTTATTAATTATATTCAGCCAGCTTTAAAATTGGTTGGGAGCTGATGACAAATAAGTAAAATAAGATTTTGATAATATTTGATTTTTTTCCCCTTTTCTCAAGTCCTTATTTATTTTTCAGCTCCCAACTGAGGGAAGAAAAGATATTGGGCAGATTACATATGCAAACTGGAAGATAAAGGCAATAAGGATGATACCAGACAAGGCTGCGGAAATGGGATTGTGGTTATCTTTCCTTTGACATAGGGCATGGCTCTGAAAGTGAATGTCTCCACAGAAAAAATCGAAGCTCACCCCTAAGATAAAAATCACATAATAATTCTTTTCCTGAAAGGGAAGTGGGGTGGGGGGAAGAGAAGATTTGTTACAGAGGAAGACTTTAGGAGCAGATAACAGCAGCATCCGCCTACTGTATTCTCTGAGATACTTGGAGGAAGGGACTGAAGGTTACATGAATAAGAATGGTTAATATTCATGGCAGCTTCTCCTGCTCTGTTGCCAGGAGACAGTAATGATCATATATCCCATCCAGGTTTGATTATACTGGGGCTGCCACATCAATCCTGCCATGATCCACAGAAATGAGATCTCTATCATTTGCACACATGGAAACTTCTGCAACATAGCAGCCATTCATAAAGGTCACTAATAGATATGTAGATGAGCAGGCTATATTTTACCCACTGACACCAAAGGCATTCTCTAGGCTTTGCATTTAAGGGACACCATCAGCCCAGTGAACTTGTGAAATTACAAAAAATAATAAAATAAGCAAACAAAATTCCCAACTATCTAGAAACTAACCCAGAGAAAGTTTCAGAGATTTTGCTGAGCAGTAATTCTGCGGTTCCAGGACCCAGGATTTTTTTTTTTCCTTTTAGCAGCTGGGAAGGGTTCTATAAGATAGAACTCTACTAGAGTTCTGGAAGGAGGGAGGGAAATAACATGAATCATGTAATCATAGAAAAATATTCTTAATAAATGAATAAAAGAACTATGTTAGGATTTCTTGGACAGCTAGGTGGCACAGTGGATAGAATGCCAGGCTTTGAGTCAGGAAGACTCATCTTAATGGGTTTAAATTCAGACTCAAATACTTTCTAGCTGTGTGACCCTGGACAAGCCACTTAACTGTGTTGGTCTCAGTTCCTCAATCTGTAAAATGTGCTAGAGAAGGAAACAGTAAACCACTCCAGAATCCTTGCCAAGAAAATCCCAAATAAGGTCACAAAGAGTCAGATATGACTAAAATAACTTAACAACAGTAGAATTTCTTGGTCTTGTTAAAGTCATGCCATGATTCAAGATTTATCAGTGCCCATGAAGGCCAACATGTTCCTATAGAATCCCAGCAAATTTACCCTTCTAATGCTTTTGAGAAGTGCTTTGCCATTACAGTAGAAAGAACATTGGCCCTGTGATAAAAAGTCCTGGGTTCAAATTCTTCCACTGTGTCATTTTAGTTAAGTTACTTAACTTCCCTAGGTCTCATTTTCCTCATTTGTTTAAAGAGTGTTGGACAAGATAGCCTCTATAGCACTATTTCCTTGGAGAACTCTAAGACTGTTGTGGAGGACTTATAGTGTCATATGTGTGGCATCCATATTTCTGAGACAGGTTCAAGCTGCATCACAGAATTCCATAGTGCCCCCCAGAACTCTAAGGGAGGGGGCAGTTAAGGGCAGTTGGAGTGCTGGTATAAAAGCCAGGTCACCCCTCTTGCAAGGGTCTTGACTCTTGGCTCTTGGCTCTAGGCACACACAAACTCTGTGTAGCTTCTGGGGCTGAGACATTCAGTCACTGACAGCCAGGGGCTGCTTTACCTTGATAGCTAACCACAAAGATAGACTTTCAAGTAAGATCACAGTCTACCTTCAGTTTAGCAGTTTAGGTTTTAGAAGGAAGATTATTTAGGGCTTAGATAGAAGTTCAGCCATTCAATATACATCCCCCCCCTTCCCCCACCCCAGGGAATGTGTTGTTAGCCTGCAGTTAAAAGTTTTCAGTTATTTACCTTCCCTCCTCTTTCCTTAAACTGATTCCCTTCTCTCTGTTCCCTGTAATCATTAAATTCATTTGGTTTGTGAAGGATAGAGCTTGTATCCAGTTAACTTGGGGTCATACTTACTACCTTCCTTTCATCATGCCAAGTATTTCATCCAATCTGGGGCTGAAGCTGCCTCAGTCCTAGGGCCTGTGATCTGATCTGAAGAAGACCTGGGGGAACTATGGAATTCTGTGATGCAGCTTGAACCCCTCTCAGAAACATGGATGCCACAGATGTGGGCAGGGTTTAATGCTCAAAGAG
This sequence comes from Gracilinanus agilis, assembly GCF_016433145.1. Lineage (NCBI taxonomy): Eukaryota > Metazoa > Chordata > Mammalia > Didelphimorphia > Didelphidae > Gracilinanus > Gracilinanus agilis. Next base: position 137,563,107 of record NC_058131.1, on the reverse strand, counting down.
CTATCTTCCCATTGATTAGCTGCCTTAATTAGGTGGAACTGGCACCATACCCTGACTTATTTAGAATTATAAAACCATACATTTTTAGAGCTAGAAATGATCTTAGAAATCATTAGATACAACCCCATCATCTTACAGATAAGGAAACCAAGACTGCTCCCTAATTTCCTACAATGGTGGGAAGAGGTTGCTTCCAAAACCAAAAAGAATAGTTAATAAAGGAGTCCCTTTGGTGAATAGCCGCACCTGACAATTATCTTCCAGCTGTTCTTGTGATGTGCTTACTCTCACTTCTGCTTGTCAAGATCCCCTAATAGCCCATCTCTTCTTCCACAGCTAGGTAGCACAGTGGCTTCAATGATATAATAACAATTAAAATAATAGTTGCATTTATACAGCACTATATGGTTTGTAAAGCACATGATAATCAATCAACAAACATTTATTAAGCACCTATTTTGTGCTTTACGTAGAAAAAAGAGGCAAAAGACAGTCCATCCCCTCTAGGAGCCTACAATCTAATGGGGGAGATAATATGCCAACAAATACACACAAAGCATACTACATACAAGATAAATGGTTAACGGTGAGAAGGCACGAGAATTAAGGTTTGGGGGAAGACTTCCAATAAAAGAAGGGATTTTAGTTAGGACTTTAGGGTGCTGGGAGGAGTGGAGAAAGGAAAGCATTCCAGGCATGAAGAACAGCCAAAGAAAATGTCAAGAGCTAAGAGATGGAGCATTGTCGAATGGCCAGGATGCCATTGTCATTGCATCCAGTAGCAAGTGTTGGAGAATAAAATGAAAGAAGGCTGGAAGGGTAGGAGAGGGCTAGGTTTCGAAGGTCTTTGAATGCCAAACAGCATTTTGTATTTGATTCTGGAGGCAATGGGGAGTAGGAGGGTAATAACATCATACCTTCACACTAGAAAAATCACTTAGGGAGCAACTGGGTAGCTCAGTGAATTAAGAACCAGGACTAGAGATGGGAAGTCCTTGGGTTCAAATCTGGATTCAGACACTTCCTAATTGTGTCACCCTGGACATGCCACTTAATCCCCATTGCCTAGCCCTTACCACTCTTCTGCCTCGAAACCAATACATTGTATTGATTCTAAGATGGAAGGTAGGGGTTTAAAAAAAAATTTAAAAAAAAAAAAGAAAGAAAAATCACTTTATTGGATAAATGGAGACTGGTCTAGAGCAGGAGAGTGGAAGCAGACAGACCTACCAGGAAGCTATTACAGTAGTCCAAGTGTGAGATGATGAGGGTCTGTACTAAAATGGTGGCAATGTCAGAGGAGAGAGGGGAAATATTATGAAATTATGAAATATGAGAAATATTACAAAGCTGAAATCAACAGGCCTTGGCAACAACTTGGGTATGAGAAGTGTTATGAGGAAAATTAAGATTTAAGTATAAGTTAGCAGCCAGGTCTGTCACGCAAGTGATGGAGTTCCAAGCATAGAACAGTGAAGTGAAGTGATCTTTTTCTGGGGGACTCTGGTTGTAGCTGATGGCAGTTGGGTGCATGCTTAGCTGCCTGAAGTGAAGAGCCCAGAAAAGTGATGATCTCCTGCTGAAAACCATCTGGCCATGGAAAGATCAGGTGAAGCAGTGAATATTGTTCTGGCTGGTGGACATACCAGACTGGTTCAGCTCCCTGACTACCCTTTTGTGGATTATTTGCTGTGGATCCTGGAAAGCTGTGAACATCGCTGGAGCTGAAGAGGACCCTGCAGTGAGACACTCCAATTTCCTTCTGACCTAGCAGGCTTGACCTGACAGCCTGTGATAGAGACAGAGTAGTTTTTGTCCCACCTTCTAGCCCTGAACTTACCCATAGACAAGTAGTTTTAGATTGACCTTTCCCTCAATACCTACCCCTTAAACTCTTAATAAGCTATTTTACTTTACTTCCTGTGCCTTCCTCAAACCCCAAGAAAGGACCCACAGAAGGATAGCCTTCAAATCTTGTCTTTCCCCAGCTTGAGTGGTGACCAGTAACTGTTAACTGACATTCATCAAACTGTGTTTTTACCCATTTCCCACATCCCTTGTGCAGGTTCCCAGTTATCCCGTGTATTCTATCACTTGTGGGTGTGTGGGTGTGTCCTGGCTCTGTGTCACCCTTGTGTTATACTGTGTAGGCACTTACATTTTTCAGAGAGAGAAAAGAATCCAGACTCCTAGGTTAGCAGCCTGAGGGAAAAGTTAAGTTTTAGGAAAAAAAGATAATGAGCTCTGTTTTGAGCATATTTAAAATGTCCACAAATATTATCTCATTTGATTCCTCACAGCTATTACTATTTCCGTTTTGTAGATGAGGAAACTGAAGCAAACAGAGGTTAAGTGAAGTGCCCAGGATCACACATCTAGTGAATGCTTTAGGCAAGATTTGAATGCAATTCTTCTTGACTCCAGGTTTACCACTCTAGCCACTTTGGCATTTAATTGCCTTTTTTTGAGTTTAGGTTCATACTCCCAAGCCAGTTAGTGATACTAGAAGTCATAAAATTGTGTTTTCTATATCTATTAGAAATCCATGCTTTTTCATCTCAGCTGGGTACTTACTGTTTGATTCTGAGGATACCTGAAGCAGATAGCTGTGAGGAAAAAAGTCATCAATATATTCCTTTGATGCAGATGACCAAGCATTTCTGGTGTGGTGCTTTAAAGATTTAGCCTAAGGTGTTTGTGGCCAGGTTAAAGGTGACCGATCTCAGGGTGAAGAATGGAATGTGGACCTAGTTAACATTATGACCCAATTGGCTTAATTGGTAAATAAATTAGAAGTATGAGGTAAGGAGGAAGCAAGTCCTATTTCCAGGAGAGCCAATGTGAGGATGAGGGACTAGACATGAGTCGGGGTGCTTGGATTTGAAGAGTGTGGAGAGAGTGGCTAATGGGACTGGGGCCATCAAGGCTCAGCAGATCCTGCTCAGAGAGTTAGAGAGAGAAGGAACCTTAAAGGCCAGCTAATCCAACTACCTCATTTTATAGGTGAGAAATCTAAGGCCCAGATAGTGCCCATGGTCACATAGAGAGTAAATTGCAGGGCAGAGATTCGCACAGAGATAATCCAGATCCTTTCTACTAGTTCATGCTGTCTCAGTGTCAGTAGGAGGATGAATTGAATGCAGCTGCTTTTAGCTTCCAGGTTCCATGTTCATTTTCTCTTTTTTCCAGGTTCCTGTTTGAATCTGGGGAAAATCTGTGGCCAGCTTCCTATCAGGTGTTTGTTATCTACCATCCTTCCAGAGTCTACACTGGGGTAGTACCATCACTAGCTACACTCCCTACAGACTTGTGGAAGTCATGTAGTTCTCAAGAAGATCGTGCCCCCTCGACTAGTTATAATAGAAACTCCTGAGCATTTTAGACCCTCCACAATCTCCTTTTCCAAACTCATTATACCCTTTAGTCCTTGTTGGATTGAAATACATAGTCCAAACCAAAACAACAACAACAACAACAACAACAAAACCAAAAAGCGTAAAGCATTTGTTAAGCATTTGCTCTGTGCCAAGCACTGTGCTAAGTGCTGAAGAGAAAAAAAGCAAAAGCAAATCAGTCTGTTCTCAAGAAGCTCACACTGTAATTAGGGGAAATACATAAAAGAAATCTCAATTGCAGGTTAGATAAAAAGGCCTTCCAGTCCTAAGGGGGCTGCTGCCCTGAAGAAAACAGCCCTAGAGATTTTAGGTTAATATGGGAAGGTTGGGAGTGCTTTACAGAGTAGAATCAAGACAGATGGTCAGGCTTGGAGGACCCCTGGAGGGTCTTGATCTCATCAGGAGTACAGAAATTGGCTTCAATGAGATGGAAATCAACAACTCTATTCCTTCTGTTAAGAACTTGATTAAAGGGGGAAGAGAAGGAGAAGACACCTTTGAGAGCAGTAGGTTTACTCAGGGACGAATAACTACAGGAAGGATATTTGAGGGAAGTCCCCTTTGAGACACTCAATTAAAGGGAAGAATCTATAGTAAACTCCTCCCTCCTTCAACCCCTGAATAGAGCAGAGAGCAGAGTTTTTATACATTAAGGTAAGCAATCTGTTATTCCAAAAGCTGTCTATAATTAACCTTGCTGGCAGGATAAAATATGTTTTCTTTAAGTTAGTTTCTCTTAGGAAGGGGGGAATGCAAAATTTTTCTTCTTTTTAAAAATCTTTTTCTATGCTTAGTTTTGAAGACCCAATTAGAATTCTGGTAAACTCAAATGTAGGGACTTGCTTAATCTACACTGAAATGGAGGTCAGGTCTAAAATAGAGTGACTCATATTGAGAGGGAAAAAAGAAAGGACTTTTCTCTCTCTTGTCTCTGGCTCTATGTCCCCATGTCTCCCTTTGTCTCTGTGTGTGTGTTTTGCTTTGTCTCTGTGTCCCTGTCCCTGTGTTTCTCTCTGCCTCTTCCTGTTCTCTCTCTCTGTTTCTCTGTCTTTGTCTCTTTCTTTCTGTCTCTCTCTGTGCCTCTGTCTCTCTGTCCCTCTCTTTGTCCCTATATCTCTCTCTGTCTCTGTGTTCCTCCATTCTAATCTCATCCTATAGTCCTCTTTCTTCCCAGCTGGAAGGAACTTCTTTTTCCTTATATTTTGTTTAGCATTTTGTATGGACCCCTCTTTTTTCCTCTGTTGCATATAGATTTAAATCAGTTTTCTGAATATAAAATGAATGAATGATGAGGGGAGGGAAGGGAAGAAGGGAAATGGTTTGGCTCTTATAATTTTGGAAAACGTTGAAAATTATTATTACATGTAATTGGGAAAATAAAACATCTTTGAATTAAAAAAAACAGTGAACAGGAAAAAAATAAATGAAGGAAGGAAAATGCCTTTAGTATGCAATGACTATGTGCAAATTACTGAGGATACAAATACAAATAAAAAGGTCAGACAGTCTCTACCCTCAATAATCTCACATTCTAATAGGGGGAACTACATAGAATGTGAGTTTATTGAGAGTAGACTATATAGTCTCCCCTATTAGAATGTGTGTGTGTATATCTCTATATATATATCTTGCCCCTTAGGATGATGACTCTGGGGACAAATCTGGAAAAAACCCCAGTGTTCTAGGGGTGCATCAATTTCTAGGAACCTTGTGCTCTGGGTTCTGAGCTATTTCCACCAAGTTCCAAGTAGAAGTGGTGATCAAGCTACTAGCAATGGTTTGAGCATTCTAGGGCATGCCACCTTCTGGCTCTCCCTCAAAGTGACTTACTGTTTCAATATGGCTTTTACCTTCCCCAAAAGATTGTAAGTTCCTTGAGGAAAAGGGAATGGGTTGATTTTCATCTCAGCATAGTGCCTTACACATATAAAGTATGTAAGGCACTATGCTGAGATGAAAATCAACCCATTTTTTTCTCAATTGAGTAAAATGAATTCCATAAATAATCCTCAGTCCTAATAAACAAATCTGATGCTTATGGAGGTCATTATGGCTTTCACAATGCTTCATATATTATTTGATCCCAATAGCAACACTGTGATATAATTAGAGCAAGTAAATCTAAGTATTCAGTTTTGCAACATAAGAAACTGAGTCTCAAAGAAGTTTTAAGAATTTGATCTGCCCAAACATATCACTACTTAAATGGCACTCTCAGTTTCCAGTTCTTAATTTGTCTCCAAATCCAGTGCTTGTTCATTTTGCAACCCATTCCTCATCTGAGTCTTTGCTTTTTCATGGCTTTTCAACATGTCACCTCATTATTCATTCTGTATCTAAACATACTGTGGTGGGGGCAGTTAGGTGGCTCAGTAGATAAAGAGTCAGACATGGAGACAGGAGGTCTTCTGTTCAAATATGACCTCAGGCACTTCCTAGCTACATGACCCTGAACAAGTCACTTAACCCCAATGCCAAGCCCTTACTATTCTTTTCCCTTGGATTGAGATTTATTATTGATTCTAAGAGAGAAGGTAAAGATTTGATTTTTAAAATAAATAAATACATAAAGCTAGGTTTTAACTCCAGCCTCAGTTCATTATGAGGCTGATAGATGTGTGCTTTCTTTTAAAGACCCCAGATACAAAGAAAACTTGCTTGAACCAAAAGAGATAACAGAATATGCCCAAGTCAAGCCAAGGGGATAAACAAACATTAATTTGGTAAACCTATTTAGCACCTATTTTGTGTAAAACAAAGTGCCAGGCTCTGAGAATAACATGACAAAAATTAAACTGTCTGTTCCCATAAGTACTTAACATTCACCTTACAATTCACCAATGGGAGGCTAGAAAATGGACACAGATAATGTAAGAGGAAATGAAATGGCAGAAGTAAAAGGAGCATGGGAGAGATCAGACGATGTGATCACCAAAATAATTTGAAGTTGGTGAAAGCAGAAACAACTGATTCCGTTCTGTGATTACTGTTCTTTCCTTCCTCAAAATTTAATTGGGCTTTAGAAGCAAGGGAGAATAGAATAGAAGGAGAATTGGCAGGAGAATGAGAAGACCTAGTCTCATAACCTAACTCTGATACTTACTGCCTATGTGGTTGGCTATAGGCAAATCACTTCACATCCCTCCATTCAGGTTCCTGGTAGAAATGTTCAACTACCAGAGAATGAAATCAGAGGGCTCTGCTCTCTAAAAATACAGCAAATGTTTCTTCCGTGGCCTAGACTAGTAATTGTTGAAGCACTGCATGAAATATGTGGTGTTATTCATTGACAATATTATGATTTAATTTGACTTTTCGAATATGGTAGTTTTTCCCTTGGAAAACAGCTACCTGTCTCTTAGAGACTATGTGGACCCAGGAAAATAAGTTCTTGAAAACAATCTGTCTGTCTCTTACTTTAAAATCAATTAGGCAGAGAATTTTTTTCTTCTAAGAAGGTTCGATGAATGTGCCAGCAACTAGAGAATTTGTGAGATTTATGATGAATTTAAAGAAGATGCCGTATTAAAATGTAGAAAACTTTAACAGATTACTTTAACTGATTACATGTTGTATGGCTGTCATGAAAGCTGAAGACGAACAATCTTTAATGAAACAAACTGATTGAATTTGAGGCAGCTTGGTGATCTAGTAGATAGATTCTCAGGGCTGGAGTCAATAAAATCTAAGTTCAAATTTGGCTTCAGAAACTTACAAGCTGGGTAACCCTGGGTAAGTGACTTAATCACTGTTTGCCTCAATTTCCTCATCTATAAAATGGAGGAAATAATAGTATTACCTTGCAAGGTTATTGTGACAGTATGAGATAATTATTACAGAGTGCTTAGCATGGTATCTGGGACATAGTGAGTGCTATATAAATGATAACTATTATTAGTAATTTTGGAATTACTCTAGTACCAACTATGAAGGACATCCCTCTGACATTCCCACTCTAGCCCAAGATATCTTTGTGGGAGTCAGATTACAATAAATCACAATGGCCAGACCCAAAGACAAGAGGTCTTGAATTCAAATCTAGCCACAGATTCTTCCTAGCTATGTGACCCTGGGCAAGTCACTTAACCTTCTCATTGCCTAGCCCTTACCACTTTTCTGTCTTGGAACTAATTCACAGTATTGATTCTAAGATGAAAGGGATTTAAAAAAATTAGTAATCAGTCAATAAATTGTGATAAATCTGTAAAAGGAAGGGACTGGGTTAGATATTTTTTTAAGGTTCCTTTCAGCCCTGTACATTTTTCTCTTTTGAGCCTATGAATTTTCCTATCCCATTTCCCTTTACTGCACAGCCTAGGATTCCCATCCTTCAAGCTTAAGGAACAGTCCCCAGCTGGGCAAAGGTTTTACAGACCTTAGAGATAAAGCCATTTCACCAACTTGCCTCTTTCATGGGGAGAGAAAGTTTTATACATTTAGCAAAAATGATGTGTAGTCAGCAGGGAGCTTACTGGCTGGACCATCTTGCCAACTCATTGGAAAAACTGTGGTGCCAAGAACAGTATTCCTCACACATCTTCAGAAGACGAATCTGGTATGGAAATTAAGGGGGAAAAAAGCCCTGGTGGTTTCTATGAATTAGGAAGCTAAATGCTTTTGAGAATCAGCAGAAGCTTCAGCAATTACAAATCTAAAGATAAACATCATTTCGAAGTTTAAAAAGGAGTTTTCTCCTGACACTTAAGTTCTTTCTTTCTCAGAAAAATTCTATAACATGAAACTTTTATATTCCTATGGCCTATTTTTCAGGTTGTTCAGGACATTTGGATTTTTAATGTGCCTAATAAAGATCAAACAGGTGTATTATTGAAAAGGAAGCTGAAAAATCAATCAATGAGAAATACTGCACATTTAGACTAATAGCTGCTTCTGTCACTTTAACTTAATGTCTATAATTAGACCAGAATTCCAAGTAACCATTAAAAAAGAAAAATTAGAAGAGCACACGCTTCAGTCCACTGAAAATATGCGTTAGAAATCTTATGTATAGGAATTTAAATCCTACATGGAATATTTCTAGCTACTCTGGGCCAATGATGTCTAGAATAACATTAAATGTTAACTCAGCTTTTGATATAAGGATTGTGTTACTTAATTGCTTGAAGAGGTTGGTGGCAAGACAAGGCAACAAATCTATTAACTTTGTATATTTACTATGTGCCAAGCAGAAAGAAAGACAGCTCATACCCCCCAAGGAACTTACATTCTAATGAGTGAAGACAGTACATAAATGGAGCTGAAAGGGATCAGTGAGGGAAAGGTACCCATACTACAAAAATGGGGTTGAAATCTGGAAAGTCAGAAGCAGACTGAGTGAAGGTTGGCCAGCCTGAGCCACTCTCCAAAATAGAGAACCAGGGAGGTAATCACCAGTGGGAAAGCGGGGTGGTCATGGCAGAAGGATCTTCTAGAGTGAGAAAGCTCCAGGAACAGATGGATATTTTAGTTTGAGGGGGTCTGAGATCCTAAGGGAAGTTCCAGAATGTGACAGAAGCCAAGAAATGGTGGCAAAGTCCAGAAATATAGGAGCCAAGCTAAGAGGGGGAAAAAAAGGTTGGTTGGCCTGAGTCCCTCTCCAAAATGGAGGCCCTAGAAGAAACCCCCCAATAGGAGAAGGTTCACAGACAGCTAATATAATATAGGCTTGAATGAAACACCAAGAAGCACTGCTGTCATGGGAGAAGTCCACATACTACAATTAAATATCCTTTGTACAGTTTTCTGATATGATTCAGTTGATCAAGGTCAAAAGAACCAGGGTTTTCCTTAGTTTATAAAACAATCATTTTATTGGTATCTTTTGTTTTTATATCACCTTCATTTTCATATACATCCTTTTCTCCTCCCCTATGCCAGAGAGCCATGCCTTAAAACAGAATAAAAAGGCAAGAAAGAAAAAAGCTCCTGCCTTAGAAATGAGCCTACTGGAATGAAAACATTTGAGGTGGGGCTTACATGGACTCAGAAAAACAGCTGACATTTATGTGATGCTTTAAAGTTAACTCATTTGATCCTCACAATAACCCCAGAAGATAAAGTGCCATAGGTTTTATTATCTTCATTTTATAGACGAGGAACTAAGGCTGAGAGAGACCTCAAATCACCCAGAGGTAAGATTCGTACCCTTGCTTTCTTAACTTCAAGTTTAGCTCTCTTCTTCTGTTCCACATTAATTTGGTGAATATTTCCAAAAAGTTTCATTGCACTTAGGGTGACCATCAATCAGCTCAAGGTAGAGGGTGGCATCTAGGGATCAGGGGCACACTGACTAATGTCCAATAACCAGCACCCTGGTAAGGGTGAGGGGAATAAGGGATGAAGGGGGGGGCGGTGGATGTGCGACACAGTTTAATCTGCATTATTAACATTTTCTTCATTTTCTTTCTCAAGTATTTGTAATCAACAGAACAATAAATTGGACCCTAATATATAGTGTTTGTCGATTTCTGGGATACAATTGCTCACATTGAAAATTTAACAATTAGCTTTTCAAGTAGTTGAGCTCCAGGAGACCATGTGATATAGGGAGGCACTAAGCCATATGGCATGGGCTCCTATGAAAAAGGTAGGCAATTTTCTTATTTTTCTTACATTGGGTAATTTCAGTGCAGTTTAGCATTTTAAGCCCCAGACATGTCTACTGTATTCACTCAAATATACCCCCAACCTAAACTACACGTTTAAAAAAAGAATTTTAAAAGGATTATCTGAATGGTTTCAACTTTTGCTGCTACTAAGCCACCATCTTGGTTCTGGCCCTAAAAAAATATATTTTTAAAAATGTGTTGTGGTGTGTCCCAAACTTTTCTGTTAGGTTTGGAGACTTGAAGAGTTTTTCACAAAATAGGCTAGGAATGCTAAAAGTTGTATCTTTTTCGAAGGGTGGGATACATTTCTTAATCATATGAGGGAAGGCTTAAGACATTTGGGAGTGGACAGGAACACTCCAGAAGGATACAGCTAGACCAGAGGCCATCAACAATATTGACTAGGAAAGTTGCTGAAACCTCAGGCATGATGATCTTCAGACTTTAGGAGGAGGAGGGAAACAATAGTAATCCTGATAGAGGCTGCTTTTCCAAGCTCTCATTGATTGATAGGATATCTGAATTCTTCCTCATTTTCACACCAGTGCAGATCAATATGTATGGGGCAGGGTATGGGGTGGAGCAGGAGGAAATAAGTATTTATATAGCACATACTATGAACCAGGCACTGTGATACACATATTTTTTATATGTTTTATCTCATTTGATCTTCATAACCCTATGGAGTAGGTGCTATTGTTTTTCCCATTTTTATTCTAAGGAAACTGAGGCAGAGGTTAAGTATTCAGGTATTCCAGACTCCAGGCTTGGCATTCCACCAGCAGTCTCAGATCACTGACACAGAAAAGAACCATGAATTTATAGAGAAGGAAGAACTTGGTTTCCCATTGTTGATGTCACAGGCAGAGATATCAGCCAGCAAGGCTATGCTAATTATAAATTTTTTGGCTTAGAAGTTTCCAACATAGAGGACTCCAGATATTGAGAATTCCAGAAAAGAGGCAGGATGTGAGGAAGAGGAGAGGGTGATCTCCATCAGGGGTAATTTGCTTCAAGAGGTTAGACCCACTACAACCAGAAAATTTTTTAGTATTACCAAAATAAATATTCACTGAAAAATAATATCCATTGAAAGTATTCAAGGATTCACTCGGGTTTTTATAAGCCAGACTGGGGAGAGCTTTGAAAGGGGCAAGAAGGTAATTTGGTCTACACACAACAGTGACAAACTACAGTTCCAAAGAATTAATGATGAAGCCTGCTAACCATCTCTTGGCAGGGAGTGATAGAATCAAAGTTCAGAACAAAACATTTATTTTGGGAATATGGCCAGTTTGGGGATTTGTTTTGTTTAACTATGCATATTTGATACAGGAGGGTTTTTCCTTTTTTTTCTTTTTCAAAGTGTATAAGAAAGGCTCAATGGAAAAAAATTTAATTTTAAAAATGGTTTCACAATTGAACTACATGCATGAATTCCAAAGCCAAATATAAATTAAAAAAAAATTTAAATCATAGGATCATATGCCAAGAGCTAGAAGTGACCTTAAAGACCCTGAAATCTAGTCCCCTCCTTTAAAGATGAAGATGAGACACATTGAATGGCTTGCTTGGGGTCAGAAAGTTAATAAGTAACTGATACATTCCATTGATGATCCCCATTGTTTTGGATAATCCAGAATAGACCAAAAAATTGAAGTCAATAGAATTTGTCTGCAGACTCCCCTTTTTGTGTTCTCTCTTTCTCCCTTATCCCCCCCTTTTCCCTAAGAAAACTTACTTCCCAATCTTTCCTTCATACCAAGGAATTAAAGAATGTAAGCTATAAGAGTGATCCATAACAGAAGTACTTGCATTTTAATAAATATTGACCCTTACATCTAAAGAGATGAAACTCTGAATTGGGGGCTTCAGGCAGGCTTAGGTGGCCATTTGATGGAGATGAAGAGCCCCTGAAAATAAACCATCTAGATCACTGGGGCAAAGACTGTTCCTGATCATCTGGGTCCATCCAATATTTTGACTGACTTTCAAAAATACCACAATCCCCTACATGCATCCATAAATTGGAATTTTGGGCCACATATTTGCAAACTCCTATCTTATTGTCTTTAGTATCAAATAAATTATGAAGAGGAAATAAATCATAAAACTTATCCAGCTAGGATCCAGCATTATCCAGAATGCAATATCATTTTACATAAACAAAATGCAAACTCTTCCATAGCAAACAACTATTACGAATCTCCTAAGCTTAGTATGAGGTCTATCACTTGCCTCTAAAATGTGGATAGCTTAGGCATCCTTCAAGACAAGACTGGGTAAAATTTGCAGTTCCTATAAAAATGTGCCACTAGAGGGAGAAAATGTTGTATATTTGTTTTTGAATGCATATTCCAGAATGATGTTTTTATTTCTGCAGTTGCTACAATACAGTGAAAGAAAAAAAAGTAGTAGCTCTGAGCATGATTACATTGTCATTTCATCTTAATGTCGATAACCCAAACTATACTTTATATCTGTGGGAAGTTGTATAAATCATAAGCCTTACTCATTAAAAGCATATTGTTTGGATGAAGACGGGGAATTCGTAAGAATCCTGATGCAATCTTTAATGATTGAAGTACCAAAGCTACCTTAAAAATCAGACTTTTGAAAAAAATATTTAGGTCAGCCAAGAAGGGCAAGGAACTTTGAAAGGAGCGACCCTATCACTCAACTTACATTCTGGTAAGGCTCTCTGAGATATCTCAATTGACAGCCTGATGAAGATATAATTGGAGACGTCTTAGTCATCTGGAAGCAATAAAGGCTAAGTTGCGAAATTCAGATTAATAAAATGAATGAAATAACTTTAAAAGCATTTAGGAGCCATTTACAATGCTTGGTGTTAGGAATAAAAATATAAAAGCGAGACAGTCCTTAACATCAAAGAGCTTGCATGCCAATGGAGGAGAGAACACTTGCAGAGGAGTACTGGCCAGAGAAAGAAGTTTTGACTTAAGCCAAAATAGTGTCTGTCATGTAACCTTTCATAATGTGGAAGTCTATGGAATAAGATTTTGAAATGCATAGAATAAAACATCTATGATTACAAAGGAGAACAACTATATTGAAATAAATACCAAAAAAAATTTTTAAATCACAGACTCACTGGGGTCCATGGACCATAGATTAAGAAATTTTTGGTCTAAGCCATTGTAAAGTTTATGGATGGAGCCAAAGGGCAATTGATTATCTTAATATCTAGTAGCAATGGTAGTATTGATTGGATTACTGTTCCCAGGGCAACAAATAGACATTGAGGGAGGAGAATCTGGCAAGGAAGATGGCAAAATACCCATTGGTCTTTCTTCTTAGAATATATGAAAAAGTTTTAAAATGCCTTTTTAAAATCGTAAGTGTTTTCATAGTGGAAGCCCATGTTTCATAGTGTTTGACTAGATGGACTGTGAAGAATTGTCGATTAACCAGGAGAGAGGAGAGAAAGAATTCTGGGCATGGTAGAAAAAGCCAGCAAAAATGTCCATATTCCAGAGATGGAGTGTCTTATAAGAGGAACAGCAAGGAAGTAAGTCAATGTCATTTGACAAGTTCATGGGAATATAGGAGTATGTGGGAATACAATATGTAAGAAGATTGGTATGTTAGGAGAGGGTTAAATTATGAAAGGCTTTGAACACTGAGCAGAAAATCTTCTGTTTGATCTTTCAGGTGATGGAGAGCCACTGGAGATTATTGACTAAGGGGATAATATGGTCAGACCTGAGCTTTAGGAAGATTAATTTGACAGTTCAGTGGAGAATGGGCCAGAGGCTTCAACAGATTATCTGAGGCTGGCTAGATATTGTGGGAGATATACTATAATAATGTCTCCTGCAACAAGACTAGATGTCCCAACCTCCTGAATTCCAAATCCAAGGGTGCTCAGAATATATCCACTTGATGATGACCCACACATTGCTCAGAAGAGAATGCAAGCCACATCTGCCATCCTTGGCTCTTTAGGCCTGGCCACCTGCTACAAAGGAGGCCCTGCCGATATTTGTGAAGCCTCCAGGAAAAGTTGCCAATCTGCCTTTGAAGATATCGCCATGGCCTGGCCCCACTTTCTGGACTGGGATCACTTCTTTGTCAGGGCAGAGGAAGTCTACTATAAAACCCCTTAGAAAAGTTGAATGGAAGCGTGAAAGTAGCCATTGCCAACTATGTCCTCCACATTCATTTCATTTGTGCACTGCTTGGTTCTCTCACATTGCCAAGGCCTCTCACATTAACCAATTTTGATGGGAAAGACCTTTTTCATGGGCAAATGTTTACGCCGAAGGGGCCAGCATGAATTGCACGAACCAGGACCAAAGTGTATTGGCCACATGCACCAAAATGCAGTTGCTGGGAAAACAATTCTAGTGTATCTTGCCCAGCGCCATGTTCTGAGTGCTTGTTGGGCAACCTGGAATTATAGTATTTTATGGATATCCACAAGATTCACTTAATAGCTTCTGTGAACCCTAATGCCCGTATGTGATTGTGGCAGAGGCGCCCCCTATAAACAAGTGGGAGGCAAAATTCTAACAATGTGGAACTCCACCCTGGATTTTCTGACCTGATTTCTGAGTTTTCCCCAGTTGCATGGAATTCAGAAGAACCATTCCCATTCTATAGCCCTACTGGAGAGAGACAGTGACACATAAAATCAAAGCAGTCATAGAGTAGATAAAGGCCATTCTCCAAGACGAAGCATATTTATAAAGGGCTTAGCACAGTGCTTGTTGTTGTTTAGTCGCATCAGATTCTTTGTGACCCCACAAACTGTCCCCAGGCGGTTTTCTTGGCAAAGATACTGGAGCGGCTTGTCATTTCCTTCTTTAGTAGATTAAGGCAAGCAAAGGTTAAGACTTGCCCAGGATGACACGGCTAGTAATTGTCGGGGGTCACATTTGAACTCAGGTCTTCTTGACTCCCAGGCCCAACACTCTATCTATTTGCCTCCCATATAGCTGGCACCTACTGGGCACTCAGCAAATGCTTGTTCCACCCCCAACTCCAACCTCTCTTTCTGGGAGGGTCTTCATTTAGGTGGCCTTCCCATTGTCAAGAATCTCACAAACTGAGCCGACATACAAATAACTATGTGCAAACGTAGTAGATACAGAGCAGATAAATTGAAGGTGATCCCACAGGAGAAGCTCTCACATTAAAGGGGAACAGAAAAAGGCTTCTTCCTGAAAATGAGAAGAAGCCAAGGAATCGAGGAGGAGAGAATTCCAAGAATGAGGGGCAAATTATGAAAATGAACAGAATCTGTAGAAGACGTCTTGTACAAGGAAGAGCCAAAAGGCCAGTGTCACTGACCATGTTCATGGCAGGGGATAAAATAGAGGAAGCCTGGAAAGATAGGAAGGGGCCATGCTATGAAGATCTTTAAAGGGCAAACAGATTTTATATTTGATCCTGGGGGCAATCCTGGGAGCCACTGGGAGTTGATTAAATAGGGGATGGAAGTCAAACTGAGGCCTCAAAAACAGGTCTAAGTGACTTACCCAAAGTCATTCTGGTTTAATAAAGCCTAGAGCTGGGATAATTCCAGTCCAAGTTCAGGTTTTTTTCCTCCATTGGTCTACTCTGCCTGGAGTCACATAGTCAAGCAAAATTAAAGGAGTAGGATAAGGTGAGGGAGGGCTGAATCCCGTCTTCATATCTGCCACAGGCTACCAATTTCTCTTGCTCCCCCATTTGACAACATTGTTGCAGTAACTCACTGAATATTATTAAATCTTTCCAGTTCTTGCTTCCATGCCAGCTTGTCATCCCATATTATCTCTTTATTACTTAACCATAACAAACGGTCTTCCCATTACCTGAACGGCATAGCAACAGCCCTGTGAACAATAGAGACAAAACCAGCTGATAGGAGAAATATATTGGAGCGAGCAGGAGCTCTCCAACACAGAGTTATTAAAACATCTCCCTGGCATGGTTGAAAAAAAAAAACTCAACAAATTGTTCCATTTCTGGATGTTTGGGAAGAAGTAATGAATGTGATACAGACAATCTCATTTTTTCCCTCTCCAGCTGGGTAGAAATTAGATGTCAAACACAAACAGTTATTCTTCATTTATGTCCCTCCATGTTTATCTCTAGTCAGCATTCTTGACTGAAATTGGAGGACTGGGGAAAGGTGGATGTGTTCTTTCTTTCTTTCTTTCTTTTTCTTCTTTTTTTTCTTTCAGGAAATGAAAGTTAATGGTCAAATGTAAGTGACAGGCAAACATTCCTCATGGTAAAAACAAGGCCCAGATCTCCAGGGGCATAGTTACCTCTCTCTGTGCGCAAACATTTCTCCAATTAACATTAACAACAACAACCCCCCAAAATCGGTAGCTGCCACGGGAGGTGTGTTTAGGACAGACCAATGCAGTCAATATATACTAGATTTGTACCTCCTCTAGCTGTGTATGGAAACATAACTCAGTGGGTGAGCCCACCAGTATAGACAAAATGAAAATTTCAAAGTAGTTTGAAAAAAAAGAGCCTATTCTTTGTACCTGAGTTGAAGTCCACAGCTATTTCATCTGCATCACTGTAAATGAGAATTACTGGAGTCTACTGTGTAAAAGTTTGAAAAAAGGCTTTTTTTTTAAACTCTTACCTTCCATCTTAGAACCAATACTGTATATTAGTTCCAAGGCAGAAGAGTAATGAGGGTGAAGCAATGCAAGTGACTTGCCCAGGGTCACACAGGTAGGAAGTGTCTGCAGTCAAATTTTAACCCAGGACCTCTTGTCTCTAGGCCTGGCTCTCAATCTACTGAGTCAGCTGCTCCCTGCAAAGAGGTTTATTAATGAACTATTGGTATTTTCACCATTGGACTCTCAATTTGAAAGAAGGATCATTGACTAGCCATTCCAAAGCTATGTCAAATACCTGAGCTATTTATGTTGCATAAGGCACAAGTAGTATAGTGGGCAGATGGCCAGGGAGACTTGGGAGCAAGTCCTTTCCATGGTATATACTGGCTGCTTGATCCTGCAAAGTCCCTTAATCTTGCCATGTCCAAAGTAATTCTCTAAGAGTATAAGTTTCAAAGGAGTTATGAATCTATTTCAATAGAGATAGCTTCTTCCCTAGGTGGAAATAAAAGAACATAAAGGAAATCACTAGATGAAATCAAGGAATGGAAAGGAATGGATTCAATCCATTCTCTGCACCCAATCTCTTATTCTCCTTGGCTTCAATCTTGATTTTGATGAATCACAGAATTTCCAAGCCGAAAGAGAGCTCAGTAGTCACCTCGCCCAAGGCATCTCCCTCACAAGCCTGACTACACAATTTCTCAACTTCCTGAAGTCTAAACCCTTGCATCAGGCATTTATATGAGCATGATCTCTTCTTAAACTCACCATCTTAAGGAAATTCAGCACCATCCTTTTTCAGTGAACAGATGAAGAATTGAGTATTCCTCTAAGATGGAGTCCACAGCAGTGTCACTTCCTTTCCTTATGAGTAACCAACTGTGATCTCTAGAAGAAGTTATTTTGAAGATAATAACATAATCATAATATAAATATGTTAGTATAATAATCATTACAACATAATTTAAGGCATAATTTTAAGATCAAATTCAAATTTTCAAAGTTTATTTGAATTCTGAATTTTGAAAATCTAATATGATTGGGGAAGCTAGGTGGCACAGCAGAGTGCCCCATTTGGAGTCGGGAAGACCAGGGTTCAAATTTGGCCTCAGATGTTTCTTAGCTGTGTAATCCTGGAGAAGTAACTTAACTCTGGTGACTACTCTTTGGTCTTAGTGTTGTTACTAAGACAGAAGGTAAAGTCTTAAGAAAAAAATGGTCCATGATCTCCTGTCTTTACATCTCTTCCATTGTTGATCACACTAAACTTGCTCTTTTTGCTAACATAACATCATAGGATTTAAGATCCAAAAGGGAATTTAGATAACATCTAGTCCCAATCTCTTAAAGGGAACCAAATACCTAAGCAGGTGATAGGCTTCTTCTCACCAGAGGTTGTCAGGCAAAGGCTGGGGGACCAGCAAAGGCCTGATGGAGAGAATGACCACCACAGGTCAGAAATAGATTCCTATTCGAGTATGGGTTGAACTAAATGGCCTCCAGTTCTGGGATGCTAGGATTCTGTGATTTTACAAGTGAAGATCTGGCCTCTTCCAGTACCTCCCCGCGTACCTGCCATATAGTAAGAGCTCAATAAATGCTTGTTGATTGCCTACCTAACAAAAGGATTTGGCAAAGGTAAAAGAAGTTAATTTAGTGCTTCTAGGAAAAGAAGTAACCATTTGCATAGTATCTACTATTGCCAAATGCTGTGCTAAGCACTTTGTAAATATTATTTCATTTGATCCTCACAATAACCTTGTGAGGTAGGTGCTATTATTATCCTCATTTTACAATTGAGAAAACTGAGGCAAATAGAGGTTAAATGACATGCCCAGGATAAAAAAAGCTAGTATCCAAGACCGGATTTGAACTCAGGTCTTCCTCACTGCAAGCTTGGAACTATATATATTGCTGCCTCTTTTACCCTGCATGGAAATTAGTGTATGGAGTGATTACAAAAAAAAATCCATCATGTATAATTTACAAGATATACCTGCATAAAACAGTAAATAACAAGATGAGTCAATTAGCAATGCAAAACAGTAATGAGGCATATGATTAAGTGGCAAGTAAATGATATAGGCAGTAAGTGCCCATGTCAGAGAGAGAAGGCTTTTATATAGGAGAAAGAACTTTAGTAAGGTATTGAAGGATGAACTAAAGGGAAAATGGGTTTTCTCAGGCCTTCTGGAAAAAAGTAAACAGAGGCATCAGAGTGTACTCAGCAACCAAATATGAAAATGTCAATGGGTCCAACCAGCACCAGAGTCCAGGAAGAGCTAGTAATGCAGAGGCAAAGAGACTCTTAAGAAGGTTAGAGGCAGGGTCAGCCATGGGTGTTGGTCCTTTCCTATTAATACTATTTCCCAACAGCATCATCTGTGGTTAAAGTAAGCACAAGTAAGTGCAGAAAGTTACATGGGGGAGTTACAGGAGATGAGAATGGAGACAAATTGAATTCTAGTATAAAGATTTTTACTTTTATCTTCATCACTGAAGATTTTTAAGGAAAGGACTGACATATGCAATTTTTTAAGGAAGCTTAACATGGCAGATTGGAGCAAAAAGGAAAAACTAGAGCATATCCAGAGGAGTGTTGCCAGGAAGGCAAAAGAATTGGAAACCATTCCCTTTGAGATCAATGGAAAGAATCTAGGATAGTTAGCTGAATACAGTAAAAAAATCTATCTATCTATCTATCTATATCTATATATATCTATATCTATATCTATATCTATCTATCTATCTATCTATCTATCTATCTATCTATCTATATATATATATATATATATATATAATATGGTACTTCTAGTGCTAGAGGACCCAGACTTGAATCCTGGCTCTGCCACTAACTGTCTATGGAAGTCATTAAACCTGTCTAGGTCTTACTGCCTTCATTTGTGAAAGTAGAGTATAGGATTAGATGGCCTCTAGGTTCCCTTCCAACTCAAATTCTATAAATTGTCTTCCAGTATTTGAAAAGCTGTCCTGTAAAAAAAGAAAACAAAACAGTTTACATATTTCTGACCTCTGAGGGCAATGGATAGATATTACTGAAAGGAAAGTTTCAATAAGATAGAAGGAAAATTTCTTAGTAATTATGGTTGTCCAAAAGCATAATGGGCTGCTTTGGGATGTGGTGAGTTTCCCATTCCTGGAGGGCTTCAAATGGATATATTTTTAGCTAGCATTTATATAGAATGCTTTAAGGTTTGCTAAGCATTGTACATGGATAATCTCCTTAGGTTCCCCCCAAAACACTGTGGGGGAGATAGTTATTTTCCCCATTTTACAAATGAGGAGAGTAAGGCTAAGAGATGAAGTAATTTGCCCAGTATCACATAGCTAATGAGGCAAGAGATGAACCCAGGTCAAGTCTTCTTGACTCTTCAAGCACTCTATCCATTCTATTACTACTACTACTACTACTACTACTACTACTACTACTACTACTACTACTACTACTACTACTACTACTACTACTACTACTACTATCACCACCACCATCACCACCACCACTACTACTACTTATAATAATAATAATATCTTATATTAATAAAGCACTTTAAGTTTTACAAAGATCTTTGCATTATTTCTTTGAGCCTCATAATAACCCTATAAGATAGATATTATTATTATCATCATCCCCATTGTGCACTTAAAGAAACTAAAGCTCTGCCCAGGGTCACACTGTTTGTTAATAAGCACTTGAAACCAGAAGTGAACTCCTGTCTACCTCCAAATGCAGTTGCCTCAAAGGATCATTAATCTGGAAGGGAATTTAGAAATCATCTAGTTTAAACCCTTAATTTTATGGATAAAACTGATACCTAGAAAGAATGCCCAAGGTCACATCATGGTCTTGGAGAAGATGTGGATGATTCTGTCTAAGTACAGGTTAAATTAGATGACCTCGGACGGTCCTTTTAAATATACTTACTTGCATGATCAATTACAGTAAAACTGCAGAAGAGTTTTTTGGATTTGTTTTGTTTGTTTTGTTGTGCTTTTTTGTTTTCTTTTTTAATACCAGATAGGACTTGACAGAAAGCCAAACCAAATGGGCATGCCCAAAATGGCTCCAATCAATCCTGGTAGATCAATACATACTGTCAGATTGATGTAGATCAAGGATATAATGTAATACATTTCCTCAGACTCTGAGAGAGTGAGCATCTTCTCTAAGCACCCAAGTCATCATCCTCGACTACACTATTAAACTCTATTCAATGCCTAAGGACTTCTGTTCCCTCTCTCTAAGTCACTTCTTGGTAGTAAGCCAGGCAAAAATACAATTTAGATTTTAAAGCCTTCACTCTCCATGACTACAGCAAACAAGAGCCAGTCTTTTAAAGGTAAAACTAATGAACTTTACTAATAGAGTGTTTTAAACTGTAGGGATAAGAAAGCCTAATTGTTTATAATTGTGTAGTGTTCATGTTAGACTGACCAATGAGTCTAACTGCTACAAAAGAATGGTTTAAGGCCCATCTCTTTCTCTGAACCTTATGTGAAAAGGACTTCTTTTAAAAACCAGTGAAGCTATCTGAGTGAAAGAGTATATATCAGGAATCACAAAACCTTTCATCAGGCTAGTGATGAAAGTGGGGTACTAATTTGTTAATCTCTGCCTTTTTGCTCAGTGGTGACTTGGTAAAGAAAAAAGGGAAGTGTCTCACTGCTGGAAAAAATCTTACCTTTCTCAGTCATTCCACAACATTAGAGATTCAGGTAAAGTAACAAGCTCTTTTTTGCAAGCCCAAAAATAGACTAAAAGAATTAGCTCTACTGGTCATTTGCACTTTAGTATAAACAAATCTACTCAGATTGCTTTCTTCCTAGCTAGAAAGTAATATAAAGTTTTAAACTTTATTTTTATTTTTTCTAAATTACACATCAATACAATTTTAATAATTATTTTCTGACATTTTGGAATCTGTTTTCTCTCCCTCTCACCCCTCCCTGAAGAAGGCAGGTAACATGATATAGATTGTGCATGTGTTATTATATAATACATATTTCCATGTTCCTCATATTGTGAAACAAGAGATATATCAGTTAAACTAGAGAAAAATTCATGGAGGAAATAAAGTGAAGAATGGCATGCTTCAATCTCCATTCAGACTCCATTAGTTCCTTCTATGGCAGTGGATAGACTTTTTTTGTCATGAGTCACTTGGAATTGTTCTGGATCCTTGTACTACTAATAATAAATCATTCACAGCTGATCATCATACTTTATTGTTGTTATTATGTACAGGTTCTACTCATTTCATTTTGCATCACTTAAGTCTTTCCAAGGTTTGTTTTTTTAACTTGTTCCTCATTTCTTATGTCACAATAGTATTCCACATATACCACAACTTGTTCAGCCATTCCCCAATTGATGGACATCCCTTCCGTTTCCAGTTCTTTGCCACTACAAAAAAAGAGCTGCTCTAAATATTTTTGTACAAGTATGTTCTTTTCCCCTATCACTGATCTTTTCAGGATACAGACCTAGTGGTGGTATTGCAGGGTCAAAGGACATGCACAGATTACATGGCCCTTTGGGCATAGTTCCAAATTGTTCTCCAGAATGGTCATATCAGTTTATAACTCCACTAATAGTATGTTAGTGTCCTAGTTTTAACACATGCTCTCCAACATTTATCATTTTCCATTTTTGTCATATTAGGTGTGAGGTGTCAGAGTTGTTTTAATGTGCATTTCTCTAACAGGGATTTGGAACATTTTTCCTATGGCTAAAGATAATTTTAAATTTCTTCATCTAAGAATTGGCTGTTCATATCCTTTGACAATCTGTCAATTGGGAAATGCTTTGTATTCTTATTAATTTGACTCAACATATTTTAGAAGTGAGAATTTTGTCAGAGATACTTGCCATAAATTTTTTCCCAGTTTGTTGTTTCCTTCCTAAAATTTTTTGGTTGCATTGGTTTTGTTTGTGCAGTCCCTTTTTAATTTAATATAGTCAGTTATCTTTTTTTATGTCTCATAATGTTCTCTATGTCTTGTTTAGACATAAGTTATTTCCTTAAACATGGATCTAACAGGAAAACCATTCCATCTCCTAATTTGTTTGTGGTATCACCCTTTATTTATAAATCATGTCTCCATTTTGATTTTACTTTGGTAGAAAACAAAATAAATTTTGATGGGGACAATGTAAAGAATCACAGACACCCACAGTTAGAAAGACTTCTGGGGTCAACTAGCCCAGCCACTTGAACAATACTTAACATAAACAATAAGGTAAACTATAAAAGCTTAAAATAGCACTGAGACCTTGTAAAGATATTGGTTTAATGCAAAACTCTTTAATACAGTATCTCTCTTGACAATAAACCTGGGAGGTAGGCACTATCATTTTTATACTTTCCAGATGAGGAAACAGACAGACAGCAGTTAATTGACTTGCTCAAGGTCACACAGTCAGTAAAAATCTAAGCCTAGGTTTGAACTCAGATCTTTCTAACTCCACTAGTCACTAAAGACATAGAGACAAAGATGAAATATTCCCCATCTTCAAGGAACTTACCATCTATTTAGGAACATCAACATATGAACTGAAAAATTAAATACAAAATACAGTCAAAGTAATTTCATGGAGGAAGACACTAGAATAAGTCAAATCCAGAGACTAATAGCCCTTCAAATCCTTTGATTAGTTATTCATGTTCTATTTAAGTCTTGTCCTCTCCAGTTTAAATATCACCATTTATTCTAATCGATGCTCCTTTACTCATCCTCCTTGCTCTCTTCTGGACTCTCTCCAGCATCTTAAGGTCTTTCTTAGGCATGGAAAGCACCCAGGATGGAACAGAATGTTCCAGGTATGCTCTGACCAAAGCAGAGGCATTTGGACTACATGCCTGACAGACTCCCTGAAGGAGGGAAAATTTGCAGGACACAAAGAGGATTTGTGGACAGCCAGGGTGCAGCAGGAGGGCCCAGAGAGACTCAACTGTTGAGGAGACTCAGGAGGTGCTGGAGGATTTCATAAAGGGAAGAAACACAACAAAAGCAAACTTCATGGGCTTTTCAGTTGTATCCTTAAAAATCATCTCCCTTGGAAACCTTGGCCACAGGGTTACCCTGTGTCTATAATAGGCAGAGGGGTAAGGAAAGACAGGCTAAAAAATATCACCCCATAGGATCGTAGAGCTACAAGGGACCTCCTAAGCAATAGAATCCAATCCCCTCATTTTAAAGTTAAGGAAACTGAGACCTAGGAAACCTAAGTGATTTGTCCAAGGTTTTTTTAATATATATATATATATATACATATATATATATATATAACCTTGGATTAATATATATATATACATATATATAATCAGAGACAGGCCTTGAACTCAAGCCCCCTGACTACAGGGTCAGTCCTTTTTTCCACTGTGTTATATCTTACCAAAAACATAGAATAAAGAGGAAAAATATCTCAAATGCCCTGACAGCTTTACTATTAGTCCAAGTGTATCACTCTTGCCAGCCTAAGGACCTCTTAATTAAATGATTCAACTCCTTATTTACATAAAATAGAAAAATCCTTTAACTGTTTCAGCAAGGATCCATCTTTCCTAGCAGGCATTTCTGCTTGTTTGCTTTTCTCCCATGAAGCTCGATAATGAACAACTTGATAAAGATCGATTTCTTTTTGGCAAGATGTACAACCATGGAGATAAACCTGCTTGATCCTCTGTGGTCCCTGAGAATGGTTTACTGGATTTTCCTCTTATTTTTACTGCAGACAATTCTCACTTTACGTAAGTGGACAGTTCTCTATGTAAAAAGATTTTTATATAAAGCGAATTTGGCAGGGCATAGGGCAAGAAGGAGGGAGGGAGGCAGAAAGAGAACAGTAGGCAGTGGATAGAGGGGAATGGTGGGGGCCACTGGATGGAAAGTGGGGCCCGGGGCCACACTGAGAGGAAGAACAATGTATGGGGAGGCAGAGAAGTGTCTATGTAGGGGCTGGACTTGGGCACGGACAGGAGAGGACATACAGGGACCTAGGACAGGCATACGGCACCAGACACAGAGAGTGCCTGAATAGTGAGGGACAGAAGACAGGCTCTTGGGCCAGACAGGTGGATGGGTGAACTAGCAAAAGTCTCTTCTCTGGGCACTAGAGGCCTCAAGCTAAGGCCCTAATCTAGAGGCAGTTCTCTTCCCTACTTCATTTCTTCTTCTTTCACTTGGAGGGTTTTTGGTTGCTGTTAAGGACATTGTTGTTGGTTTGGGGGGTGAGGGGGAGTTCGAAGGCAGGAGACAGAGGTAAAAGCAGGAATAGAGAGCATAGTATTGTAAAGTAAACATAGGTGGGTTTTTTGGAAAGAGGATTTCTTTCAGAATTTTTTACCAAAGTTGAATTTGCATTTTGTAAAAATGTGAGCTATCTTAATGCTGTTGAATATTCTTCCTCCTCTCCAAGACACAAGATATCCAACTTCTTATCCCAAAGCATTACCCATTTTTCTCACTATTTCAGATAGGGAGGGTACTTAATGGATGTCCAGGTCTTTGACTTCCATTACACCTTTGTGATTTATCCATTCCACTCAGCCCTCGGGCCACTGTTTCCCAGTGAACTACACCCAAACACTGATAGGAAACAATCTGGAAAGTTTCTGGGGAGAACAAAGGGATCCCTTATTTTGTTCACTTCTCTTCATCTAGATCCATATTTAAATCCTGGCCTTTAAAGGACCAAGGCTGATCTTATCTTAACCCTTTCAGAACTGATATTCACATTTCTATAATTTAAGTATATCTGGTGGAATTTTCTAGGTTCAATCCCCAAATATCCCTGCTCTGTCACAGTGGCTGAAATTCTACCAACTGAAGATTTTTTTTATTCTTGAACTCATTTTCATCTTAAAAGTTCCCTAATAAAAATTCAAAATCCCTGAGTAGAATAATAACTCCCTATCAGCAAATATAGAGAGGAAGAACCTTGCAAGTGGGAGAAACCATAAAGGCTTGGAGAATGGAGAAATGCAAGGAAGGGCTCTTTCTTCATGGCAAAAAATGAGGGAACTAGTAGAACAGATTATTATAGACATTGTTGTAACTATCTTTTATTTTTAATCCTTACTTTCTGTTTTAGAATCAATACTATGTATTGGTTCCAGGTTAGAAGAGTAGTAAGGGTTGGGAAGGGGGTTAAGAGACTTTCCCAGGGTCACATAGCTAATTAGTGTTTGAGACTATATTTGAACTCAGGACCTCCTATCTCTAGGACTGGTACTCTATCCATTGAACCACCTAGCTGCCCTCCCGATAGTCTTTTAAAAAATTGTTCTCTTTCTCACAAGGGAGCAATAAGTCTAGAGGGGATGAAAACTAGTGATGTAAATCAATTAATCAATTAGCATTTAATATATACCAATTAGGTGCAGGCACTACATAGTGGGGATACAAAAACAACAATTAAATAGTCTTCATCCTTAAGGAGCTCACCTTCTATTAGGGAAAAGAAAATGTATACTTAGGAGTATGTATATTAAATATAGACAAATGGATAATTATGAGTATATATGTTAAATAGAGACAAATGTATACTTATGAGTATGTATATTAAAGATAGACAAAGAAACAAGGTAATTGGTGGGGAGGAAAAAGAGACTAGAGACACTCGGGGAGGCTTCCTATAGGAGGTACCACCAGAGCTGAGGACTGTATTACAGGTTTGGAGAATACCCTATGTTAAAAACACAGAGTAGGAAAGGTGGAACATTATCTGTGAGTAATAGCAGGAAGGCCATTTTGGCTGGACCAGAGAGTGCATAAAGGAACAGTAAAAGAAATGTCTAATAATCCTGGAAAGATGACTTGGAGAAAGTTTGTGAACTTAAGATAATAAATAGTGGAATCTGTATTTTATCCTAGAATCAATAGTGAGACACTAAAGCTACTTGAGCAGGGGGAGTCACATAACCAAAACTCTGCTTAAGCACATCTTTTTGGTGCTGTGTGAAGATGGAATTGTAAAGGGGAGTGTTTCTAGGCAAGGAGAGCAATTAGGAAGTTATTGTACTCATCCAAGGGAGAGGTTTGAAGGTTCTGAACAAGATTGGTGGTGGCATGAATGGAGAGAAGAGGATGAATAGAACAGATGCTGGGAAAGAATAATAATAAATAATAAAACAAACAGCACTTGGCTACTGAACGTGTGGTTGGAGGAGAGCCACTTAATAGAGCACCCTAATAAACTCACAATCTATACCTAAATTTCCAAGAAGAAAACATTGTTGAAGGGATAAAGCTAAGATAGAGAAGTGCAACCAGCATTTTTACTGAGCTTTCCCAAGACATTCCCACTAAAACAACTTTTAAATTGCACCAAAGTGAATTCTAAGTAAGATAGTCAACAAAAAGTTACAGTAAATCATTTTTCCAGCTCAGGGCAGCATAGGAATAGATAACTGGGGTTGGGGTTGGCCAGGAGCATGGCATGGTAGAAGTAGTGCTGACTATGAGCTGTAGGGAGGTGGCAGCACCCAGAGCCAGGATGGTAAGGGGACTAATCATTTAGTCAGAAAGAGATCCTAGGAGCCCCTGTACTAGCACCAAGAGTAGGATCAGTTGCCTTCTGGCATCCCTGTCTACTGTTACCCAGTTCTGGGTGGTCTATTGCCCATTTACTCAATGTTGAGAGGGAGCAGGGGCCCTTTCTGTAAAAGAACAGTAAAGACACCAAAAATTTATAGGCCCACAGACTGAGCATTTTTTTAAATAAATAAATAAATGATTGATTTAAATATTTTTCCATCGTTGCATGATTCATGTTCTTTCCCTCCCCCCGCCCAGATCCTACAAGCAATTCTACTGGGTTTTGAATGTATCATTGTTTAGAACCTATTTCCATATTATTGTTATTTGCAATAGAGTGATCATTTAAAGTCAACATCCCTAATCATATCCCAATTGAACCATGTGATCAATTATATGTTTTTCTTCTGTGTTTCTACTCCCACAGTTCTTCCACTGAATGTGGATAGCATTCTTTCTCATAAGTCCCTCAGAATTGTACTGGATCATTGCATTGCTGCTAGTAGAGAAGTCCATTATGTTCAATTATGCCACATTACATTACACAGACTGACCTATTAAAGCAACAGAAGGACTAAAAAGAAATTCAAGCCAGATAGCTACCCCAACTTTAACATAAAGTCTAAATATAAGAAGTAAGATAGAAAAATAAGCAAACAACAATAACAAAAAAGAACCTGACCATAAAAACATTCCTATGGTGACAAGAAAGCTCAAGATATAAATTCAGAAGATGAAAATCACTTGAAAACATCCTCAAGCAAATTTTTAGAGAAAACGCAGATTGAACACAAACTGAATAAGAATTCCTAGGAGAACTAAAGAAAAAGATTTAATAAATGGAGCAAAATTTTCTTTTAAATCAAAGATGAGTGGTAGAGGAAAAATTGGGGAAAGAAATGAGAATAAATAGTATAGCAGGAGACAAAAAATACTAAAGAAAATAACTCCTTAAAAATTAGAATTGGTCAAATAGAAGTTAATGGCTACAAGAGATATCAAGAAACAATAAAATGAAGTCAAAAGACTGAAAAAGTTGAAGAAAATGTGAAATATCTCATAGGAAAACAAATGAGCTAGGAAACAAATCTGGAAGAGATAATTTAAGAACTATTGGACTGAAAGCTAAGATAAAAAAAATTGGAAAAGAATGATAGATCCTATTTTCTGTTGTAGTCTTGGAGACTTATAATCCACGGAATTGTTAATGTAATAGGGGATAATAATGTAATAATCAAAGAAGACCCTTAATTTGTTGCACTTGACATATATCTGACAATCACTATTTTTTTTGCCAAAGAACTTCTCTAGGACATTGTGAGGATGATAGCAGGAGCTACTACTTAGTCTCTTATAACAAGACCTAAACTGGAGATAATTGGCAATTAAGTACCAAGAGGGATGGATGCTTGGGGAAGAAATGTCTTTCCTTTATGATCTATAAGAGCTATGGAAGTGATTCTGTCTTCTTTTAAGAGTCCTCTCTCTTGACATAACACTTTTTTCTTCCTTTCCATCACATGAAGATTTTTTGAAATAAAATACTTTGGGTCTCATCAGAGCCTCAGATAAGAGTTAGATATGTACTCTGGTTCCTAGCTAAGGGATATACACTTTTATGGGATGGCATTGGTCCATAAAATCATGGATTCCCTTGATTATCATGACTATATTAACTATCATTCCCTTTTGAATCCTACAAAAATAATGTAAAGTCTTATTTAACATCATAGTTTGCATATTTTTGGCCAACTGCTCTAAATTCAATTCCCAAAACTCCACCCCCCCCCAATAAAAAAACAGATGATTCCTGATATAGGTCACTCTCTCCTCTTAGAATTCCTTATTTCTTTCATTTCAAATTTCCAGCTTATATATGAAGTATTTCCTAATCTTCCCCCCTCCCAGATGCTTGTGCCCCACCTCCCAAATTTTTTCATTTTTTTTATGTGTAGCTGGAATATTTTCCCAACTTGTGCTCAAACTTCTAAGTTGAGCATCTCCAGGGTAGCTGCTACTTCAGGTACTATGGGGTATGCCTGTAGTTACCCCTTTGTATAGTTTTAGCTCCTAAGCTCCAACAGGTGTGCATCCCCCTAAATGTTGACCAGTAGATGCAATGAGTCCATAGCAAAGATATTTACTGAGATGTCATAATATGAACAATAACTACTAAACATTCCCCTGTCCCATAAACCTGGAACACAATCTCTAATAAATATACACAAGGTTGGTGGGAAGAAAAGGCACAAAGTAAAATGGTAGTGAAATATGCACAAAAAGAACACAGGGGGCTAAGACAACTCACAATTCCAGCATTGCAAATGCTTTATCTTCTCTAGTACTCACAAAGCTTCCCCCTGGGTTCAAGGTCTCGAATGGGAGGATCATTTAGCCAGTGGACTTTCGGGTTCCATTGTTCCCCACAGAGAGGCTTTCATTCATGAGAACTTTTTAGTTAAGCACTTCTGATGTAGGGATATAAATATAGGAAATAAACACCTAGTTTACATTAGACATTGAGTGCCTTTCTACTCCCCTGTAGCAAGCTTTCCAGTTCTATCCTTTCTTCTTTACCTTCTGAATACAACACCCATTCTTCCTTTAATTCATTATGAAAGACCCCAATTATTTAAACTATATTACAAATTTCCTCTCTTTGAAGTTCTAGGCCCCTCTTAAATAGTGAACTCGCTGGATTTAGAGTCAGATGCTGTATGGTATTAAGGGATTCAGATATGAGCAAAACAAAGACACCTAATTGGATTTTTGAGAGCTTAAAGCTTTAGAACGGGGTGGGCAATGTATGGCTGTCAAGCCATATCTGGCTCTTTTGAGGACCAGATGTGGCTCTTTCTGCAGGAGCCATAAAGTAAATTTTTTTCAGGCGCTGTTACAGGAGCGGCACTGTGAGCACTGTACGGCTCTCACAAAATTACATTTTAAAAAATGTGGCATTTATGGCTCTCACGGCCAAAAAGGTTGCCGACCCCTGCTTTAGAGGATGGTTTCTTAACCATTTTTGGTGTTATAGACATCCCCAGAAGTTTGTTGAAGTTTATGAACCCCTTCTATGAATAATGTTTTTAAATGAATAAAATGAAATGAGATTTTTATTATATTGAATTACATTTACTGAAATATTTTTAATGAGTACATGTATCCCAGGTTGAGAACCCCTTTCTTGAAAGAGGCTACAGATGCTGTGAGAAAGGAAAGGGATTGGGAGCAGTTAGGTGACTCAGTGGATTGAGAGCTAGGCCCAGAGACAGGAGGTCCTAGGTTCAAATCTGGCCTCATGCACTTCCTAGCTATGTGATCCTGGGCAAGTCACTTGACGTCCATTGCCTAGCCCTCACCACTCTTCTGCCTTAGAACAGATACACAGTATTGATTCTAAGATGGAAGGTAAGGGTTGAAAGAAAGAAAGAAAGGAAGGAAGGAAGGAAGGGAGGAAGGAAGGAAGGAAGGATGTTAGAAGAGGAGAGGGTTGATAGAGAGGGTTTTCTCATGTGATGATTCACTATGCCAAAATCACAGGTCTAGTACCAATCTTACTATTATTACTAGAATTATTGTGTAGTCAAAGGACTGTGGGCATCATTTTTCTAAGATGGGAGGGAGAGGAGGATGCATCTCCATCTTCCTGTATACATTCCAGACTAGAGGTAAGTCCATATGGAAGTTGTAGGAAGGTCTGGACCCCTGAAGGAACTCACTAATGGGGCAATGAGGTCAACATGGCACAGGGATGTTCCAGGTGAGAAGGCAACTTAGTCATGATGAGGATGTCTGGGAGAGCCTACATTTTATTCTCTGTAGCTTCCATTCTTTGCTCCTTCTGCTTTCTGGGGGTTCAAGGATATTTCTAACAGTTTCTAAAATGGTATGGTGCAATAGTATCAAACTCAAAAAGGACTCATTAATTTGTATATATGGGCCCTTATAAGCTACATCTTGACTTAGTTTTAAATGTAATATTATCACACTCAGGAATGCTGGGGTATTTGATACCTCTGGTATAGTGGATTATGTGTTAGATAAGGCCTTAGTAAAGTTTTGGGTTCAAATTCTGACTCTGATCCTCACTAGCTGCTATATGATGCTGATCAGGTTATTTAACCTTGATGAGCTTTTTGTTTCCTCATCTCTAAAATGGAGAGGATAGTTTTTGCCTTACCCATCTCAAAGCTATTGCAAAAGGAAGTGGTTTATAAACCCTGAAGCCTTAAATAAATGTGAGTTATTATGAGAGTGGTTTTTCTGCTCTGCTCTCTTCTCACAGAAGACTTGTCTTTAGTTCTTTCTAAGTTAAATCTAAAGGTGGAAAGTTCCTGAGGAAGACAAGACAAGGTTATCAGTAAAGCAGTTTTATTGAAAATATTGGTGAAGTGATGAAATTTTAAACAACTGCAGTGATATGGCAGTCGCTAAGCTGAGCCAGAATCAACAACAGCTGTGACCTCTGCCAATTCTGTGGTGGCAAATACTTTGAGAGAGGGCTGGAGTTCACATTGCAGATGAAATACATCGCTTTCAGCTGTCAGCCAGATGGGGCAAATGTAAATCATCAAATAAAAATACTCAGCCCCACTTAGATTGTTTTCTTTGAACAAGAAGAAAGAACAGTTGTCCCCGAGGTATACTATAGAACCTTAAACTTGTGGATGAATAAGGTGGAAGAGGATTAGATGGAGTAAAGAAGCATGGCCACCATCAGAACTATCCTCTCTGAGAGAAGATGACTGTGTATATCCATCCAGATTGGGGAGAGTCTTTTCTTATTTCTATGGATACCCCCTCCAAGCAGTTCAAGATGAAAAAAAATCATCTGATACTGCTGCCACTGCTGCTGGTTAGCACTGTCTTTCATGGTACACACTCTATGCCATGGTGTTTTGGAGGAACTATTTGGGGGATAGCCATTATCTTCTGTGCTCCAAGGAAGTTGCAACCCAAACAAGTATTTATTAAACATCTGTTATGATCAAGACACTGCAGTAGATACAACTGATACAAAGGCAAAATTTTCCTGCCCTTAAAGAGCTTGCATTCTCCTGGGAAATGGGAGAAATCAACTTCATGTAAATATAGAACCCTAAACAGTATAATTCCATAGAGGTTTTGATCATAATTTACCATAGAGGATGAGAAAGTTTTCCCCAAAGAAGTGACATTTGAGCTGAGTCTTGAATAAGTTTTGGAATTTTAAGAGGTAGAAGGTGACCATGCTTCTTTACACCATCTAATCATCTCCCAATCTATTCAGCCACAAGTTTAAGGCTCTATAACAAGGGTCAGCAACATATGGCTCTTGAGCCATATCTGGCTCTTTTGAGGGCCAGATATGGCTCTTTCTACAGGAGCCATAAAGTCAATTTTTTTTCAGGCGCTGTTATAGGAGTGCACACTGTTACAGGAGCATGCACTGTGAGCACTGTATGGCTCTCACAAAATTACACTTTTAAAAATGTGGTGTTTATGGCTCTCATGGCCAAAAAGGTTGCCAACCCCTGCTCTATAGTATACCTCAGGGATAACTGTTCTTTCTTCTTGACCAAAGAAAAGGAAAAACTATTCCAGGAATACGGGACAATCCATAGGGATTGGATGTTGAGTGATGGGATGCTGAGTTCAAAGAAAAGACAACGTGGACTTGGAATCAAGAAAATCTGTATGTGAACCCTGCTTCAGTTGTATTGTTATGAAGAAAGGCAAAATGTTGATAAAGAGGAGAGATAAGGGATAAAGGAGGGATGAAGGGGATAGCTGAGTGTAGGGATGAATGAGGTAGTATATAGGAAGGTAAGGGAATGAATGGGAGTGTATAGGAGGGTAGCTCAAAACAGGCTTATTCACAGGAGGCTAGAGACAGAGGATACTGGGGAAGATAGGCTAAACCCTTCAAGCAGGGAAGGTATCTCTATGGTACAAGAGAAACTGGCCAGTCAGAAACGTTTTAGATCTGGCTGGGGTTTCTCTTGTTAATTTTTAAAGTCTCTTGAGGGAGGAGACAAAAGGGCTCCTCCTGCCAGTGAAACTGATGTCTGCAGGAAGTCTCGGGTAGGTACTTCCTGCCAAGATGGTTGCCTAGGGTTCCCTCAAGAAATAAAAGGAAAGTAATTCCTTCCCTTTTCAGCCCTTGCCTTATTCTTCTACAGAATAATTCACCAGAGGCTTTGTGTAGGTAACAAAAGGATTTATTAATGTCAAGGATAATCAGAGGGAAAGAGGAGTTTAGGGTTTTGTAACAGCTGCTGCTAGGGAGAAAGCTGATGGTGGGGAAAGGGTCACAGGAGAGGGTCAGACTGAGAGAGGCCTGCTCTCCCAGTCAGGAAGGTTCGACTGCCTTGAACTAAAGTATTTACCAGTTTACTAAATAAGGGGTAGCTTGATTCAGGATGTCCTACTTGCCTACAGAAAACTAACCCCACGATGTCCAACCACCAAAACCCCCCTTCCTCCCAGGGCCCAAAGGGAAATTCAGGGAAAATGGCAGGGATGTAATATGGAGAGGTCAGGGAGAGGTCCAAAGAAATCAGCTAGGTTCAAATGCCCCAAAAGACAAAGGCACAGGCCAAGGCAAAGCCAAAAACCAAAGCCAACAGGCAAAAGCCAAAGCCAAAGCCAAAAAAGCCCCCTCAGTTGGAACTTCAGCACTCTTAGCCTCAGGCTCCAACTGACTTTTGTCAACATTCTAAACTTCTAACTGCCAGGGCTGTTACAGTTAAATTTGCACAAGCAAAAAGCTTCTGTTGCAATCTTGCATTACAGTATGAACTAGGCAAATTTTAACTTCTCTAGGTCTTGGTTTCTTCATTTGTAAATAAGTGTTGGACTCAATGACATCTAATGAAGGGCCTTAAGTGCCAAGCTAAGATGTTTATATTTTATTCTTGTGGTAATGGGGAGTCGTTAGAAGCTCTTGAGCAAGAAAGTGGCATGGGGAGACCTATACATTGGAAACATTATTTTGGAAGCTGCACGGAGGATAAAATGGAGAGAGAAGAGACTAGAAGTCAGGAGGTTCCTTGGGGGCTATTGTAATAGAATTTGAGAAAGGTAATGAGTCTCTGAAGAATCAATCAATAAAATAACAAACATTTACTTAATATTTATTCTGTACCAGCACTGTGCTAGGCACTGAGGATAGAGACAAAAATTTAACCAAACTCTATAGTCAAGGACCTCTCAGGATCACCATCTCCTAAAACATACCTTGCATATTTCTATCTCATTTTGCATTTACAAATTTCCCTCCCCTAAAATATCTTCCCTCTACTTTCTACCTATAAAAATCCTTCCTAATCCTCCATACCCAGATCCAATCAGACCCAGCAGATCTATCAACTGATTGAGTTCCCTTTGCTCTGGAATCTCTCTCACCACTCAGAACTTTTCTTATATTTAGGATTTGCTTCCTGGTGTTCCCACACCAGACCAGCTAAAATTCACTCCTGCCTGTATCCTCTGGACTCCTTCCTATAACAACACATTGCCTATTTAGTCACAAAATTATATTCAGTCTTATGGCAATGTTTGTTGTTTGGCACTTAGCATATCTTATACTATTGTTGTTATTATATCTATCTCCTTAACTAGATTGTAATCTTCTTGAGGTTAAGGTTATTTTCTTACATATACTCTAGCACCTGACATAGGGGATTATACACAGTAGTCAGTCAGTAAATATTTGATTGATGAATAACCTTGCCCTAGCCCCACTAGAAGGCAAGACTTCTCTTACCTACCCCAGCTGCTTACCTTACCAGAGGCCCTCTGGCATTGACCCTGGTTGCTTACCACTTGGGAGAATGTAGTAGAAAAAGTATAATCAGAATCAGTGAGTAAGATGGGTCACCAAGAATCAGACCCATTCTTAGTAATACTTATGACTGGTGACATTTTTTCCCCACATAAATTTATATCGGTCCATAATACATAGTTCCTTTTATAATCAACAATATACATTAGTGGGGCAGCTGGGTAGGGCATTGGATAGAATGCTGGACCTGGAGCCAGAAAGACCTAAATTCAAACCTGACCTCAGATACTTACCAGCTATGTGACCCTGGGCAAGTCATTTATCCCTGTTTGCCTCATAAATTAAAAAAAAAAAAAGTACTGGTAAGCTTGGCTGCAGCTAGGGTTCTAGCATGTTTTTCAGGAAAAAAAAATTCCATTTTTCTAAGTCTTTAGGGTCATCCTTGTAAGAGTTGGTACTAGCATTACTATTTCCATTTTATAGCCAGGGAAATTTTACCTCATGGAGTTGGTTAATTTGTCCAGTGTAACACAATCTAGTAAACCTATGTGTATTCATATTTAACTGGACTTCAGCCTTTGCCTTGTCATAATTAACAGCACTCTGTAATCATGGAACACTTTGGGGATTCTTGGTATCCTCAAATGAGGCACTGAGTCAGTGTCACCTTTGGCAGGGATCTCATTCTTATCTTACAAGGAAGTTCATAGGCTCTAGAAAGGACCCAAGGGACCCCCTGGCATGACCAATGGCTGGAGAGTTTAAGAGACTTGCCCAAAATCACACAAGGCCACATTTTTTAAAATGTAATTTCATGAGAGCCGTACAGTGCTCACAGTGCGCGTTCCTGTAACAGTGCCTGAAAAAAAATTGACTTTATGGCTCCTGAAGAAAGAGCCATATCTGGCCCTCAAAAGAGCCAGATATGGCTTGAGAGCCATACATTGCCGACCCCTGCTTTAGCCTCTCCTCACCTGACCCTGGCACTAAGACGCTGCCTAGTGGGCATTTGTCCTTCTTTACTCAAATTGGGTAAAGTAAAGGTCCTAATTCATACAAAAATTCTTTACCAAAGGCTAGCTGCATCTCTATGGTATCTTAGATCCGGGGAATTGTCCCTCAGTTCCTGGATGTGAGAAGCAGAGAGGCAGCAAGAAAGAGGAAGCAATGGCTGCATGGATGCTCAAAAGAAACCTGCAGCCCTTAAGATAAGAAAGTATTAGAATTGACTCTATCTGGTGGTGTTGGCAGCTTCTGGAAATTAATCTCTAACTTTGTATTCATTTGGCCTGCAAACATCCTACCTGGTTGGGTAACTGTCCTTCCTCTTAGGCTATAGGTTATGTCTTTATAATTCTTTACACTTTTTAAGGTTACTGTTGATATTCGGTGATCTGGATTTTTTCCCTAGGAAAAGGAGCCCACACAGGCATAACTTGTTCCAGGCATCTTGGTCTTCCCTTCCAGAAATGAGCATCGAATATTTAATTATATAAGGCTGCCACATAGAGGGGCATTTGCCCTTTTATAGAGAATGTCTGTCTCACCCCCTTAGAGCTCATAGCTTAGCCTTGGTAACAAGAGAATTGAGCTGTGGAAGCAACAGCAATAATGAGTTTGGGATATGAAGGATTCCAGCTAGTGCCAGCAACAAGATAGTGAGTGTGAGTGACAGGCAGGAACAGGGGATCAGCTCACTGAACGATAGAACCACCCCTCTGTGGAGCCCTGAGTCATTAAAGCCATTATAACTGCCATGAATTTGGATGCTCAGGAAGTTTGCAAATCCCAGAATAAGGCATTTCCCCTTTTGAGGGAGAAAGATGAGATACCAAACACAGGAGGAATTAAAAAAAAAAAAAGATTACCCAAGTCTGTCCTGTTTATTTTATTTTATTTTTTATAAATCTAGTTCTGGCAGAGAGAACAATTTTAAACCAAGGTCTTATATACAAAGAACCAGACAGGCAGCTTCTCTTGCCAAGGTACAAACCAGCTGTCGGATAAGGTTAAATTATTAACCCTATCAATAGATTTTTAAGCTCCTCCAGGTTAAGCATAATGTCTTACTTAAGTCTTCTCTCTCTCCCAGTGCCTAGCCTTTGCATACCATAAGCACTTAATAAATGTTTATTATCATGATTGTTGCTGAATTAAATGTAATTCCATACCCCTACATTGCAGAAGTCCTTCTTTTAGAATGTTTCCTGCTCACTGTTCATCCATTCAATGTATAACAAGTTAATAGCTGAAACAACTCATTGCTGAAAGTCAAGAGAGCTGTTTCCCTATCCCGTTAATAAAGATTCATTCTTGGTTTAATTTGCTACAGATTAGTTTGGGAGCCTGGTTCACACTTAGAAAGGGCCTGATCATAAATCAGAATACATTTTCCCAGGAAAGTAGGGACCCTATTGGGTAATGGTGAACAGTATTTAGAAAGGATCCTTATTTTTTCTTAAACCAGCCTTGTGATTTCATTATTGTAAGTTGCTCCTGAAAGTACTGCTAATTTGAATAACTGTTCTATAATTTATAAATGAATGAAAAAGCATTAATTAAGTGCTTTTTATGTGTGAGACACTGAAAGATAAAATGACTTGCATAAGCTCACATAGCCAGCATACACCAGAGGCAGAACTGGAAGCCAGAGACCTAGTAGGCTGGCTCTATCCACCATTCTACACTCCTTCTCAGGATACTTCTAATTCCTTATAAAACTGGTGTGGATTGCATGCA
This sequence comes from Gracilinanus agilis, assembly GCF_016433145.1. Lineage (NCBI taxonomy): Eukaryota > Metazoa > Chordata > Mammalia > Didelphimorphia > Didelphidae > Gracilinanus > Gracilinanus agilis. The sequence continues at coordinate 137,525,447 of NC_058131.1, read as the reverse complement.
ATAACTTCTACAGTGTTTTATCACATCTCTGTGCATATTTGTGTTTTGAGAGTATAAACTTAGCTCCCAAACAATCTGCTGCAACTTGAACAAAGAATGAATTTAAGGGGCAGTAGGTGGCTCAGTGGATAGAGTGCCAGGACTGAAGATGGGAAGTCCTGGATCAAGTTTAACCTCAGACACTTCTTTGCAGTGTGATCCTGGACAAGTCACTTAACACCAGTGGCTTAGCCTTTACCACTCTTCTATCATAGAATTGATAGTAATAATTCTAAGTTAGAAGGTAACGGTTATGGGGTGAAAATCTACATTGTAGAGATTTTCCTTGGCTCCCCAAACTGACTTATCTAAAGGAAACTTGTTAAGCTCTGAAGAAAGGAGGTTTGGAGATACTGAGGAGTTGTAAGCTATAAGAAGAGATAGGATTCATACACAAGAGTAGATGACCTGAGGATGATGAACCGATAGAGAAAAAGAACAATTCAATTAAATTTTGCTATTCTTTTCTCTGGCAAGGAAAATAATCTTTGCAATGGAAAGAACAGAAAAGGCTAATAACTAATTAAAACCTAAAAAAGTAGGAAAATTGTTAACATGCACTTACTACTTTGGATGAGTTCAGTTTAAAATAAAGAACATCTTAGGATATTGAAAGAACTCGCTAATGTGATTGCCAATGATAGTTAGTAAAAGACTGCAAAGAGCAAATGTCCCAATTTCCAAATAAGATGAGAGAGAAGAATTTTCAGGCTATTGACCAATGAGCTTGACTGCAAGATATTGGAATGTATTTTTAAGGATATGGTCAGTGAATATCTAGAAAAAGAAACAATGATCAAAGAGAAGAGGTCATACTAGACTGTACCCATTTCAGTTTTTGATAGAGTGATAAGACTGGTAGATCAGGGGAATGCTGTATAGTTTATTTAGATTTTAACGAAGCATTTGACAAAAATAATATTTTCATTTGAACAAGCTTAAAAGGTACAAATCAAATGAAAGCAAAGTGAGGTAGATTTGAAACAAGTAAAAGTTAAAGATAAGAAAACTGAGGCCCAAAGAACTTAATTGACTTGTCCAGGTTATATAAGTAATACCAGAGAAGGGACCAGAACACAGGTCTTCCCACTCCAAATCCAGTATTCTTTTTATTTCCCATGTTAGTGGTTCCATGTCTGTTTGATTTTGTTAAATTAAAAAACACTTAATGTTTTTCCCTTTCGTTTTGCCCTACCTCTATTGGAAAAGAAAAAAAGAAAATCCTTGTAACAAATATGTAAGACAAGAAAAACAGTTTCCATACTGATCCCAATGGTTCTGTGTCAACCTGGAAGAAGTGACTTGCCCAGGGTCACACTGTTAGGAAATGTCTAAGGCCAGATTTGTCCCAGGGTTTCCCACCTTCAGGTGTAATGTCGCATGTGGAATGGAACTGAATTGACCCCTCACTGTATATAACCTTTTACTCAATGATTAGATAAAGATATAGATGGAATACTTAACAAGTTTGCAGTAAACACAAATCTTGGAAAGATATTAAAATGTTGATTAACAAGAGTACAGATTCCCATAAGTCTCAGTTATCTATAATGTTAAATTGAATACATTTAAAAGGGATAAATATATGGTTTTTATTCTTGTTCAACAATCAACTTCGTAAGTACATGATGAGGGAGACATAGTTAAAAAGCAATTCAACTAAAAAAAATAGGGGGTAGAGATTTTAGTGGACTGCAACCCTACCTAATATGAGTAAATGGTATGATAAAGCAACCAAAAAAGTGAATACAGATTATCCTTTATTAAAAGAGGCTTAGTATTCAAAATGAAGGAGGCCATTGTACTTAGCCTTGGGCAGACTACATCAGGAGTATTCTATTGAGTTCCATGTGACATATTTTAGGACACTGATTAAACTACAGAACATCCCAAGGTGGGCCTGAGTTCAGGCCATATGAGAATTGCTAGAAGGAATTTTGGAATTTGAATCTTGAAAAGAGAAGAGTTAGTGGGGACATAAGAGCTGTCTTCAAGTATCTGAAAAGCTTTTTCATGTGGAAACTTGATTAGACATGTTCTCCTTAACCCTCAAGGACAGAACCAGAGCAATCAGCGCATTTGAAGAGAGGCATATTTCAGTTCTATTCAGGGAAAAGCTCCTTAATAATTAGAATTATCCAAACATAGCATGTACTGCCTTGGAAGGTAGTAGTTTCACACTCCCTGGATGTCTGAGCAAAAAGGCTGCATGACCAATCAACAAATATGTTGTAGAAAGAATTTAGGTATGAGTTGAACTAGGTGGCCTTGGAGGTCCCTTTCGACTCTGTGGTTCTGGAATTAGTGCAACATTTCTAGTGTTCATCCTAAATATTTCTCTCTATTTTTAATATAAACTGACTTCTTCAAAATCTAGCTCAGGAAACTGAAGTTATTTTAACTCTCACATGCACGTAGCAATGCTTATTTATCATAAATTCAAAAACTGATGTGGTTAGCTCTTCCTTATTGGTGAGAATCAGATCCAGAATAGAAGCTCTACTCATTGCTTCATCCATCTTTTGAAAGATGAATTTATGACCAAGGCAAACCAAGACATTGTAAGCTACTCATTTTTGGATAGAGAGAGAATTTCAAATAATTGAAATCTCTTATCATCATAGTATTATGCTTCCTTACCACACTTACACTGAATAAATACATGAATATTTTTTAGTTAGTTATGGCAGTTTTCCTCACTGTACCACCTCAGAATGGATCAATGAATTGATAGGGGAAAAAAATCCTTACTAAGGGTTTATTATGTGCCAAACACTGATCTACATATAGAAGATACATATTTAAAAGCAAAGACAGTCTCTTCCCTCTAGGATTACAATTTAATTGGGAGAGGCAACACATCTTGTGAAGTATAGTAGCCAGGGAAGGGCCTTTTGGTCCTGAAAATTGCAAAGCTCTAGTGTGAGTAGATAGACACAGTCTTCTAAGAATAACGGCAAAGCTGGTTTGATCATGGTTCTATAATCTGTTTCTCAATTTCTTTATCTATTTTCTCTTTCTCCACCCTAGGCTTCCTCCTCATCCCACTCATCCGTAACATATTATATTAGAAGATCCATAGTAGAAAGATATTTGGTAGAGAATAATGTAACCCCTCTTCTTAATGACAACTCTTCAAATGATTAAATTCATCTTTCTCTAAATTTTATCTATTCCAGGCAAAATACCCACAGAAAAGGTCCTTGCTATTTTCTACCTTTCTGGGCCTCCTCTATAAAAAGAGAAGGTTGGGTGGGGAGGGGCAGCTGGGTAGCTCAGTGGATTTAGAGCCAGGCCTAGAGACAGGAGGTCCTAGGTTCAAATCTGGGCTCAGCCACTTCCCAGCTGTGTGACCCTGGGCAAGTCACTTGACTCCCATTGCCCACCCTTACCACTCTTCTGCCTTGGAACCAGTACACAGTATTGATTCCAAGACGGAAGGTAAGAGTTTAGAAATTAAAAAAAAAAAAAAAAAAAAAAAAAGAGAAGGTTGGACTCAGTGATAGGTTCCTTCCTACTCTAACATTCTTTGACTTGATAATTCTGCTTAGGTCAGTTGGTTGTCTTTGATTATGAATGACTTTTTAATGATCCCATAGCTGGAAAAGATAAAGCCTAGAAACACGCCCCCCCCAAAAGTATGTAAGTATATTTGTGTTAGGAGAGAAGGTTGTGTTAAGTTAGAAACTTCAAAAATGCACCACTACATGTTTTGCCCCTAATGTGCAAAATAGTATAGAAAGACTCAAAAATAGTGTCTGATTTTCATTTTCAGTATACCTCACTGTCCCTGCCACTGTCACAGATGCTATTGTTAATGGGTGAGAACTATTCAGAAGCATTTGGACCTGAGTTGTGTTTTGGGGGTAATTTGAGGAAAGGTGTTTGGGATAAGGGAATTGAAAGGAGGATGTTGGAGACTTGGTAAATGGATAAATTAGGTTACAGGTAGGCTGGGATTAAAGGAGATTCAGGGTGTGATAGGACTGAAGTCAGGAGTATAACACAGAAGGGAAACAGAGATCTTCTTGGGAGAAAGAAGTTAAACTAAACAGGCTAACACAGCAAGCTTACAGACTGGGACTTAGACTCAAACACAAGTTGAAGGAAATAGACTAGACTGAAATTAACAAACAGGCTTTAGTTAATTTCACAGGAAGGGACCTATTTTGAAGTAACACCTTCCTTCAAGATGGATGCCCAGCTTCCCTCTAAACCCAGAGTATGTTTCTCTTTCCCTCTTCTTCCCTCTTGTTAACAAATTACACTAAATAGGACTATTGAAACACAAAGGATTTATTTATTTGAAGGATGTTGTTAGGAAGATGGATTAAAGGAAAGCCCTATCAGTTATCTCAGGAACCTCAGGTGGGGGAAGGGAAGTGAAGATGGAATCTGAGTAAGGACCTGCCTTACTCAGTTTTACAAAATCTATCTAAAGAAAATAAATGATGATTTGATTAAATTATAAATAATGCTGTCAATTAGATAACTCTTCACAGATTTAACTCCTCTCTAATTTCTCTCCTTATAAACTCCACAGCCACTAAGGTAAGGGAGGGAAGGCAGGGTGGTATTAGGAAAGGAAGATATAAAGGGTCTATCTAAAATAATAATTTCTCTAGTAAATATATTAATGCTAGGCTAAATTTCAATATTGAAGCTAGATAATCTAAGAGCTCGCTCATTGACTTCCTCCCTTCATGGAAGATCCAGTCAACTGCCTCTCCTCAAGATTCTAAAACCTCTAACAGCTTTTTGGAACTCAGCCAAAGCTAGAAAAAAAAAACTATAACCCCAAATTCTGTATACTACAGTTGCTGCTTGGCAGGATCAACACTTAGAAAAATAGACTCCCAGAATGTTGGTATTAGAGATCATCTTTGCTAGTAGAGTTGTAAAGTGATCCAACTGTTCTGAGGGCAATTTGGAACTCTGTCCAAAGAGTTATAAAACAATACCCTTTGATCCAGTAATACCACTATTAGGTCTGTATCCCAAAGAGATTTTTTAAAAGGGAGGGCAAAGGGCCCATTTGTACAAAAATATTTACAGCTGTTCTTTTTGTGGTGTCAAAGAATTGAATATTGAGGGGATGTCCATCAAGTGGGGAATGGATGAACAAATTGTGATATATAATGGTGATGGAATACTATTGTGCTCTAAGAAATGATGAACAGAATGATTTCAGAAAGAACTTGAAAGACCCACTCTACCTAATGTAGAGTGAAATAAAAGAACCAGGAGAACATTATACACAGTAACAGCAATACTGTGGAATGATCAACTCTGAAAGACTTAGCCACTCTTGACAATACAATGACCCAGGACAATTCTAAGAGACTTAATAGCAAAGAATGCTATTCATCTCCAGAGAAAGAACAGTTGGAGTTAGAATGCAGTTGATAGCATATGATTTTTCATTTGTTTATTTGGGTTTATGTTTCAGGGTTTTGGCTTTATAAGATTATTCACTCACAAAAATAATCAATATGGAAATATTTTTATGATAGTAATATATAACCCAGATCTAATCATCTCCCAGCACAGGGAATGGGAAGGTAAGGGAGGGAGGAAGACAATTTCAGTCATATAACTTAGGAAAACTTATGTTGAAATGGGTTATGACATGTAATTGGTAAAAAAAATTTTAATTAAAAATAAAATCATTTTTAAAAAATTTCACTCCAAAAAACTTTAAAATAATGTGTCAAATCAAGTTCTGGAACAATATGGCCAAAAAAGGGTTGAGGATGAAACATTTTTTCCAGCCCAAGACAAAACAACATGGGATGTTAGAAAGAGAAGTCAGTGACACCGGAGGAGGGGCAAGCCCAGAGTATACACAAAGCAATGCCAGAAGTGAGCCTTGGGTATGGTTATGACAGCAGCAGCAGCAGCTTCAGAAATTTTTAGACCAAAGATGTTCCAATACAGGGAAAAACTCTAGCTGCCAAGGGCAGGGGAGTAGAAATTCTAGTCACAGTTCAAAGGCGGAGAGTAGACTTTCAGCTATAGGGAAACAAGAGCCCTTCCTGGATAAAGATCAAAGTTCAAAACAAGAGTGCAGTGACCACACCTCTTCCCAAATCACACCACCTTGGTGTGATCTTACGCATTTATAGAACTATCTCCGAAACAACCGCATAAAAAGGCCTGACTGCTGGGATAGTACCCTGTTCAGGTGAACAGAGATCAACTTTAATATGAAGTTCAAAGTCAAGAAATAGGAAAATAGAAAACAACAACAACAAAAGAACCAGAGCATAAAAAACTACAATGGTGACAAGGAAGATCAGGACAAAAATTCAAAAGAAAGCAACAACATGAAAAAGCTATAAGCAAAACCCCAAAGAAAAACATGAAAATCAGACACAAACCAAATGAGAATTCCTGGAAGAGATAAAGAAATAACTAAGAGTGGTAGAGAAGTTGGCAGAAGAAATGAGAAGATGTAAGAAAATTTTGAAAAGAGAATTAACAGCTTAGTAAAAGAAGCATACACAAGAATACACAAATACTGAAGAAAATAACACCTCAAAATCCATAATTGGCCAAATGATAAAAAGAGGTACAAAAATTAATGGAAGAAAACACCTCTTAAAAAGCTTCACTGGCCAAATGGAAATATAGGTACAAAAAGCTCACTAAAGAAAATGATTCCTTATAAATTGAAATAGGATAAGTATATGCTAATTATGCCAGAAGACATCAAGCGGCAATAAAATAAAGTCAAAAAATGAAAAGGTGAAAGAAAATGGGAAATATCTCATGACCTAGAAAATAAATCAAAGAGAGATAATTCTAAAATGATTGTACTACCTGAAAGCCATGATCAAAGAGAACCAGAGGAAAAAAATAGAAATTGAAAGAATCCACTAATCACCTCCTAAAAGAGATCCGAAAATGAAAACTCCCAGGAATATTACAAATTCAAGCTATCCCAGTCAAGTAGACAATATTGCAAGCAGCCAGAAAGAAGCCATTTAAATATCATGGAGGCAAAGTCAGGATCACATAAGATTGAGCAGCTTCCATGTTAACATTGTTGGAAGATTTGGGATATGATATTCCAGAAGGCAAAGGAGTTTAGGATTACAACTAAGAATAATCTACCTCTTAGTACATTCCTTTAGTGGGGAAAATGGATATTTAATAAATAAAAGGCTTTCAAGCATCCCTAATAAAAATGTCAAAGCTGAATACAAAATTTAACATTCAAAACTAAGATTCAAGAGAAATATAAAAAAAAATGAAAGAGAACTAATAAGGGACTTAATAAGATTAAGCTATGTATAAAGCTATGAGGGGAGGTGATACATGTAACCCCTAAGAACTTATCATTTTTAGGGAAATTAGAAAGAACCTACATAGACAGAGGCCATGGGAGTGAGTCAATGTGGTTATAGCACCAGGCTTCGAGTCAAGAGAACCTGGATTCAAATCTAGCTTCAGTCACTTCTTAGCTGTGTGACCCTAGGCAAGTCATTTAACCCTAATTGACTAGCCCTTGCTGTTTCTTCTGACTTATAATTGATACTAAGGCAAAAGGTAAAGGTTTAAAAAAAAAAGAAGAGGTATGCAAAGAAGAGCTATTACGTTGGAGGGGAAATAGGAGAAGGTAACAGGGAATGTTTGAAGCTCATTCACATTGGCTTGGTTCAAGTAAGGAAGAACAGAAATCTACCCCATCCAACAGGAAAGTAGGAAATGAAGGAGATAAGAAAAGAGGGGGGCAGTGATAAAAGGGATGGTAAAGGGAGGCAATTGTCAGAAGCAAAAAAGATTTTTGAAGGATAGTGTGTAAAGAGAAAAGGATAAATGTAAGAAAATAAGATGAAGAAAAATACACAATTAGTAATCATAATTGAATGAGAATGGGATGAACTCACCCATAAAATAGAAATGGATAGCAAAATAGATTAAAAAACCAGAATTCAACAATATGTATTTACAAAGAACAAACTTGAAGCAGAAAGACACACAGAGTTAAAATAAGGAGCTGGATCAGAATCTATTATTCTTCAGTTGAGGTTAAAAAAAAAAAGGCAGAGTAGCAATCTATCAATAATCAAAATCAAATCAAAAATCAAATCAAATAAATAAAATATAAAATATAATAAATAAAAATTTAAAAATAAAAATAAAATAAAAAATAAGCAAAACTATCAATAATATGGAAATAGGTTTTGATCAACAACATAAAACCAGTGGAAATGTGCATTGGCTATGGGGGAGGGGGGGTGAAGGGGAAAGTAAGGACATGAATCATGTAACCATGGAAAATATTTCTAAAAAAGAAAAAAAGAAAAAAGAAAAATGATTTCAGACAAGGCAAAGAAAAATAGACTTTGAGATAATCAGGGAAATTACATTTCAGGGAAACCACAGACAATGAGGAGATATCAATACTAAACGTATAAACACTAAATGGCAGAGCACCCAATTCCTTAAGACACAAACAAGACCAATGCAGCAAAAATTAGCTACTCTGAAAGTGATCTAGCTACTACAAGATAGTTTCAAAGGACTTGTGATGAAAAATGTTATCCATCTCCAGAGAGAGAACTGGTGAATCCTGAGTACAAATTGAAGTTTTATTTTTCCTATTTTTTTCTTTTTTGTTTTTGCAACATAACTAATCTAGAAATGTTTTTTGCCTGATTTCACAATGAGCAGAGGAGATACTGGAAGGAGAGAGAGAGTATGGAACTCAAAAAAAAATTTTTTAATGAATGCTAAAAATGAATAAATGGTGTGACTTTGGGTGACTCACTTACTCTCACTGCTTAGCTCTTACCACTCTTCTTCCTTGGAACCAATACACAATATTGATTCTAAGATAGAAAGTAAGTTCTTAAAATTAATTAATAATTTTTGTTTTAAAGATTAGTATGCCTGGACCTCAAATGTCTACCCTCACCAATATGTCCTTTACACAGCTATCAAAAAACTTTTGCTTAGGCATGTCTTATTTATGTCTTATTCTCTGAATCAAAATTTTATTACCTCTAGGATGAAATAAAAACCTCTTTATATTAAAGACCCTCTAAAATTTGGTTCTCATCTCCATTTTTTCAAACTCCATCCAAGTGTAAGATGAACTACCTCAAAGCAGAGGTAGTTGGGATCTTTAAGCAGAGACTAGACAACCACTTGTCTAGTATATTGTAGTTAGTATTCCTTTCATATATGAGTTGGTCTAAAATGGCCACTGAGGCACCAACCAGTTCTCAGATGCTCTGATTCTGTTACTTCAAGGTTCAGCTTCATTGCTACTTCCACTCTGAAGCCTTCCCCAGACTTCCCAGCTTAAAAATAACTCTTTCTCTTCAAATTTTTAGGATCAATTTATCTGAGCTTGCCTTTGCTCTGTTGGTCCCTACTTTATTCTATATTTATCCATTTAGATGTCATCTTCTTCCCCTTACCCACCCATGGGGTAGGGACTGTCATTTTGTAAAAAAAAAAATTGTTATATCCCTTCCTTCTACTTTAAATATAGCAAATACTTAGTAGATATTTGTTGAATATTATTGGACAAATGTCAATGAGTAAAGCAACAATAATAATAGTTATTGTTAAAATAGGGCTTACTATTTGCCAGGTACCATGCTGAGTAATTTACAGTTATTGTCTCTTTTGTTCCTCACAACAACCCTGTGAAATAGATTCATTATTAGTCCTATTTTGTAGCTAAGGAAACTGAGGCAAATGGGAGGTTAAATTATTTGATCAGGGTCACACAACTAGCAAATGTTTGAGTCTAGATTTTAGCTCAGCTAGATGGTGCAATAAATAGAGCACCAGACCTAGAGTCAGGAAGACTCACCTTCCTGAGTTCAAATCTGGCCTCAAACACTTACTAGTTGTAGAACCCTCAGCAATTCATTTAAACCTGTCTGCCTCAGTTTCCTCCTCTATAAAATGAACTAGAGGTGGAAATGGCAAACCACTCCATTATCTTTGCCAAGAAAACCCCAAATGGGGTCACAAAGAGTTTGAAGCAACTGAAAAATGACTAAACAACTTCTTGGCTCTAGGCCCAGCACTCTGTCCACTTCACTACCTAGTTACCTCAAAGAATTCTCAATCCCTTGAGTATTTTATGTAATAAAACTAGATTTTAAATTTAGAATCACAAAACTGAATTTGACAGCCTAAAAGGCAATATAGGAGTAGGAAGAGTTTGGAAAGAGAAAAAATAAGTCTGACCCTTAACCTGAACATCCACAGACTTAGAGGAAAAAAAGAGCCAGCAAAGGAGGGAGAAGAAGGGAAATGCAGAAGATCCATAAGGTGGCAATATGTTTGAAGTCAAGAGAGAAAAGAGTTGAAGATGTGATCAACAGTGTTAAAGGCAAAAGAAAAGATCAGAAAAGACAAGGAGTGAGCAAATACCAAATAGTTTGAATATTTGGACTGAAGCCAGATTTTGAGAAATTAAAGATGGAAAAATATACTGAGTAGATAAAATCAGTTCATTCAGTTCAACTCAGATAATGAGGAATAACCATTTACTGTGTACTTATATACACACTCACATTCAGTCTTGGATACATAGTGCTATAAAAAGCTAGAGTTTATAGAAGATTATCACTAAGATGGTGACATATCTAGAGACAATTCCATATGAAGGGGAAAGGGAATAAGCATTTATTAACTTCACCATTGTAAGCTTAAAAATTAATATATAATATCTCCAAGTATCATATTTAATAAGGTTTATTAATAATAAGTTGAAGTAAAAGAAATAAAAAGCTAAAGAGGGAGCTAACCCAGCCGTGGTTGCGAGAGAAGGGAGAAAAAGGGTGGAGTTCTATCACATAACTTATTTAGAAAACATGAGGACACAATGTGGGGACAAAAGAAAAAGGAATTTGGGGATGAGAAAAAGATTTCTGGAGATGGAGTCTTTAGGGTAAAACATTCTAATTACACACCATGTTCTAGGCACTATGCTAAGTGCTTTACCAAAGTTATCTCGTTTGATCTTCACAACCTTGTAATGTAGGTCCTATTATTATCATCTCCACTTTACAGTTAGGGTAACTGGGTCAGAGGCTGAGTGACTTGCCCAGCTAAGAAAGTGTCAGAGGCAGAATTTAAACTCAGTTTTTCCTCATTCCAGCATTCCATCCGCTGTACCATCTAGCTACCTCAACTGATTTAAGGATCAATTCAAGAAACTGAAGAGATGTCTCCTGGAGGAAAAAAAAGGATTATGAGGGATAGGATAACTGTCTTCAGGTATTTGAAGGGTTGTCACCTAGACCCTTCTCTAATTAAGGAAAATAGGTAGGTGCCTAGCATGTAGAGCATTGGGCTGGAGTCAGGAAGACATGAGGTCAAATCCAGCCTCAGATACTTATTAGTTGTGTGACACTGGGTAATTGGCTTAATCCTTTCCTCACCTGTAAAATAAGCTGGAGAAGGAAATGGCAAACCACTCCAGTATCCTTGCCAAGAATACCCCATGAGGAGCCATGAAGAATCAGAAACAACTGAATAACAAAAATTATCTCCTCATTTTCCACCCCATTGCTTTCATTTGGAACTTCTTTGGCTTCTCCACTATGAAGAGAATGAGAATCCCTGACCTCCCTGATTCTTTTTAAGTAAGACCCTAGTTATCACAATCAGTGTATATAGCCGCAATAAGTGATTTATCTGGGACAATGATTAATTAGGGATGAACAGAATTATAGTAAGATTAATAGAATTCTAGTAATTATATTTCATAAGGAAAAATTTAAGACTACTCAGTATATCTAGCTACCTGCTCTTCTTACTATAACTCTCTGTCAATCACATAAGGCATGTCAAGAGGATGGATGGTAGGGGCCTTGGAAATGGCCATGTAGGGCACATCCAAAAACGTGTCTTTGGGCCTCTCATGACCATGAAGTAGCGACCTAGTATACTAGCTTGAAGACCATCCTAACCAACCAGGACTCAATAAGAACAAGAGAGCACCTAATCATTGCTAGAAAATGAACCTTCCACCCATTCATCCTCAATGTACCTCCTGTCCATCCATCCTAAATGAATCTCCCACCCATTGAGACCTAGGACTTGTGGTTGAGTATGTATTAGGGTGAGATCCTATAAAACAAGGAAAAAAACTCCCATTCAATTGTCTTAGATTATGAGGCCTGGAGCTTTGCCTCTTTGTTTTATTTCAGATTGGCTGAAAAATATTCACTATAGCTGTGACCCTAGTAAAGTTGTCCTTGGGAAATCATATCATCTTGCAAGATCCAATCAGCCTTATAGATCCATGGAGTGCTGGCCCAAGAGGTTTAACTCCTAGACATGGCTTCTATTGGTCCAATTTTTCAGATGAAGATACACAATTGTGTCCAGGAAGTGAAGAGCCAAGTGGCTTAGCTCTTCCTAGGCTTACAACACATACATAAAATATAGTACCAAAAGAAAAGAATGAGCTTTACGATAGAATCATTTTATTTAGTTACCCTATAACTTGTTCTAATTTGGTGCTTTAGAATTGGCTCTGTAAACATTTTGTGATATAAATACATTTTTCATTAATTGTAAAATACTTCATTAGGAAAAAAATTGTGATCAAACATAACATCTTGATTATTGTCAAACCAGGTTAATTAAAATTGAAATTATTTTTCATTTGTTTTGTAATTAAATGAATAACATTTTTAAAAAGATATAATCAGCTTCTGCACACTATTCATTCATCAGTATTCTCTGCCCCTTTGATTTGGAGAGTGGAGTCATACATTCCTCCATTTAAGGAAGACATCACCTCAGACATTTCCTACCCAGTTGTATTTATTTTGGATTTCTTTAATTTCTCTACCATTCTCTTGGATCTGAAAACCTTAATCCCCTCCTCACTTTTCAGCTTTCTTTTGCATATCTTTCCCCATTAGATCCTAAGTTCCTTGAGAGCAGGGACTATTTTTCTTTTTAGTACAGACATCCCTTCCACATGGTAACTTTCCCCATCTTGGTGATTTCTAAATACTGTGGGTTGGCATGAAAAATCAAATAGGAATTTTCGAGAAGTTTTGCAGAAGCCACAGATGATACACAAAGGCCAGCAGACAACACAGGAAAAGTTTGGAAACTCAGAAATCCATAAAATATATGTATAATATCAACATATTTTATCATTCAATATCATAAATATACACAATTTCTTTTACTGCAAATACCCCATAAAAGAAAAAGAAAAAATTCAGACATTCTCTGGTATGAAGGGAGGGCCAAAAAATTGTAGGTGGATTTTCCAAATGCCCTTCTCTGAGCCCCTAGGCCCCATGCTGTAGAAGGGATACCTGTATCTGTATCCCCAATGCTTAGCTTAGTGCTTGGCACATAGCAGGCACTTACCAAATATTTCTTGACACTAACTATAGAAGAGAGAAAAAGCTTGTTCAGCTTGGCCACAGAGGGCAAACCAGAAGTAATGTACAGAAACTGCAAGGGGGCAAATTTGGGCTTAATCCATTGAAAAACTTCCTAACAAATCGATACTATCCAAAAGTAAAATGGGCTGCCTCTGGGAGTAGTAAAATTCTCCTCATCAAAGGTCTTTAAGCAAAAGCTGCATGAACGCTTCTTGATTATACTTTAGAAGGGATTCTTAGGGAGCCAGTCTGGAATACCTGACTTTGAATCCTGCCTTTGGCATTTAGTTGTATGACTCTGAGTCAGTCACTTAACATCTGCCAGCCACTGTTTTCTGATCTGTGAAAGAGAGATAATAGCATCCACCTATCAGGGTTGCTGGGAGTATTAAAAAATATAATACACTATTAAGCACTATATACCTGCTAACTCATGATTTTTCAGTTACTTAGTTGTACTATGTGGCCTCTGAGATCCCTTCCAATTCTAAGAGTCTATGATTTGACACACTCTTGTCCAGCTATGGATCTCTGCTCCCACCATCCCCTATGTTCAAAACATATTTCTTGGATGCATGAACATACCCATTCTCATTGATAATACATGTATAACCCAGTGGAATTGCTTATCAACTCTGGGAGGTAGGAAGGAAGAGGGGAGGGAGACAACATGAATTGTGTAACTTTGGAAAACTTATATGTAATTTGTTACTGGAATAAAATAAAGATAAAAAATTTAAAAACATAACCATTCTCATAAAATCTAAAAGGGCAAGAAAGTGGGCAGATGGGTTGTTGAACTTGATTCTGCTATCAAATGAGTTATATTCACATCAACCATATTTTCTATTGCCACAGAAACTGAGACTGTCTTGTGCAAAGCACAAATAAAAGAGGGATTCTCTTTTGATGGCAATGTCCTTATGCCTTTGTTGGTGAATGGCTTTTGGCTGATCTCATCAGGCCCCTTGATATCCTTCCAAATGGAACCTCTCCTCCCAGAACTAAGGCAAAGCCAAGAGGGTCATAGAAGAACAGAGAGAGTCTGTGTAGCATTGGCCTAGATTATCAAGAGAACAGAATTCTAATCCAGGTTTTCCTACTGGCTCTTTAATCTTCAGCAAAGTATTATGCCACTCTGGACCTATTTCCTCATCTGTAAAATAAAGAGTTTTTAATAAATAAAATTCTGAAGTCTTTTCCCATTTGAAGGTACTGTTGGGGTATATATATATATAAGCACAGGGCTCCCAAATAAGAATTTTTGATGTTTTTTCTCTAATAACATAAGATTCTCTTGTCCCACTTTTCTTCCTCAAATCAAAACACAGGATGAGCACCTGTCCTCACTCTATGATAAAACCAATTATATTCTCCCAGCCCACACCCCCATATTGGCATGCATGTTTGGTGCCAATGTTGACAAGCACAGTAGGTGGTGTGTTTAGACACAAAACATAGAATGGTCCCCAAGGAGTGTGGCTGGTAGTGAGATGAGGGCAATTTCTCCTTCGGGAACAGGAGTCGATGTTTTTGGGGATGTGGACATGATCCAACCTTTGCAAGCTGGACCTGGCACTTGCTCCAAAGAGCTCTGGGTTCTTGCTCCCTGATCTGCTTTGAGTCTTCCCCTGACACCATGCTATTATGTTCTCTGAGACAGACTTTCTAACTTGCCTAAAAGGATCTGTGAAGTGCAGCCAGCTGCTCAGAGAATAGAAGGTCGACTTTTTGAGTACATCTGTGAAAGGTTATGTGCAAATACTTTGGGTATGTATGTGTATTCTGATTGTGTGTGTATGAATGGAGAAGGAGACACTTTCAAAAATTAACTTGGGAGAGGAAGATTAGGGATGAGCTAGGGAAATGGTGTGGAGGCATGTGAAAACTCTGGATGAGCATATAAATATAGAAAATAGGAGCCTGTAAAGATGAAAGAAAAATTGTATAGATATTATACACATATAATATTGAGTACTGTCTTTCATATATATACTTCATAATCTTTTTCCTTTGTTTTGTGTTAAGAAGATCTATTTTCCTCCCAGCACCATCCAGGCATGGTGTTATACCCTTTATGTCAGAGCCCACCCCAGCAAGGTTTCTCTTCACAATTAGAGAATTCTTCAGTGTTTACTTAACTTAAAGAAAATTTAGACACCAAGAGGCTCAGATCCCATCATATCAAGTTTTACTTTCTTAGTAAATTTGAACTTCAGAAGTTCAATTTCTGTATTCTTTACTTATGAGTGCCTTTAAGGTTCTTTGCCCTCCTCAAGGACTATAATAGATATGCTTTAGAGATATAACTTCATTACCACTCTGTAATTAATTTAATTCAATTCAAGAAATGTTTATTAAATGCCTCCTGGGCAATGTGTGGAGGACTGGATATCATTCACTTGCTATCAGGAAGAACTAAGTTCAGTTCCCACCTTTGTCCTTTTCCTGGCTACATGATACTACCAAAGCAAGTCACTTAATTTCTATGTGCCTCAGGACACTGTAGGGTTTTTTTGTCGATCATACATTGTTGCAATCTTCTGCTTGGGTGGGTAAGGCATTCCCACTCTGAAAGTTCACCATGTTGAAGAAATCACAGATCCTTCACACACTAGGTATTGTAAGGCATTGATTAGGTTAGGTACTAGGCATATGAAGACAAAAATGAAAAGCAGCTGCTGCCCTCAAGGAGCTTACATCCTTTTTTTTTTTTTTTTTTACCCTTATCATCTATCTTTGTATCAATTCTAAGACAAAAGAGTGGCAAGGACTGGGCAATGAGGTTAGATGACTTGCACAGGCTCGCATAGCTAAGAAGTGTCTGAAAGCAGATTTGAACACAGATCCTCCTGACTCCAGGACATTCTATCAATCTAGTTGCCTGCTTACATTCTATTAATGGGTTAAAAATGTCCACTCCATGTCATCTTAGCAGTAGGAGTTCAGAAACATATCTTAAACTCTTTAATGATATGATTATTATTTTCTGAATTTATTTTGGAAGCAGGTCACCACAGGTTTTTCCCCTTCCTTTATCATATCTTCTTCCAGTCTCCTCACTCCCAACTATACAGAAACAGTATTATGTATGTGTTACACAGCAATATCTATTTTTGCTACCAAGTTAACATTGTAAAAAACTGACAAATAGCTCTCACTGAGTTCATTGCCTCACTGTAGTTCACTTAAGGGATTTTAAACAAGGTTTGGGAACCATCTGTCCAACTTCCCATTTACTGTTATAGTAGGAAACAAATGCTGGATATTTGTTCCAAACCAAATTGCTGCTACTGTGAATAGTACAAAAGACAAAATTCTGTTCAACACTTAGAATTTGCTTGTGGAGCACTGGGGAGTACCCTTCAACTTGGCCCCCAAGTTCCCCAGACCAGGCTGTGTGACTGATAATTAATTTATAAAGTTATAAAATGGGGGTAGGCACATTCAATTCTTTGGGTATTCGCAAGGAAAGACCATGCTGGCAGCAGGGCCTGAGGCTGTAATCACCCTTTAATAAGGCATAGGGGCAAATGGTACAGAAAGCACAGAAAAAAGCAACAAAATGGATACTGAGGCAGATGGCATGAGGATGGGGAGAGGGTGGTGAAGGCAGGAAACATAAGGAAGAGGATGAGAAAGAGGAAAGACAGAGAATCATGTAATCGTGGATTAGAGTTGGTGACAATAAGGGACCCAATGGAGATGGAAGTCAACTTGGGGGGGCAGGAATTTGGGGTCTCATTTTATAAGGGTTATGGGGGGGAACCGACTCTTATTAGTTCATTTGCTCTTATCTCATGAAGACATCCAAATCATCTCAAAGTTGCCTGTAAAACTTCAAAGTTGACATATCTACATCATTTCAGAGTTGTCAATCCTATTCAGTGCTCTACTGGTCTTACTGAAGATATCTGGGACTTTTCTGAGATTCTGAGATATCATAGAACCAAAAGGCCTGGACAGCTTCTGATGATTCATTACATAATACCAGGAAGTTATTTTTGGATCATATATGATATAATTTGTAAATTATACTCCTTTGATCTTTGGGACAGTCTATACATGACTTTGGGGTGTAAGATTCCAACACTCTATTCAGGGGAGATTGCATAATTGTCACAGGGTTTGCATAATTATCATAAAACTAAAAAAAAAAACTTAAAAAAAAGAAACATTTCAGGAAAGAGAGCTCGATAACTCTTTGAATCTAGAAGATGAATTGTTTGAAGAAGGTACCATGAAGGTGCCTGAAGAAACCTCCTCAGAAGACCCAGAATAAACCATGGAACATAACTGATTGAACTGTGGGGGACTGTAACACATTTATTTTGTATGTATATTCTTATGCCAAAGGGGACAGCCCCCTAATTGGCTTTTTATCAATGTGCCTAGCAATCATTGGTTTTGTTCTCTTTCCATTTCATACCCAAATTATTGTAATTTATAAGCCGGTTATATTTACAAGATCCACTGGGGAGACTAGTCTTCCAAAGGATCTCAGGGGGGGATTGTCTAATTTGAATCTGTTACCCAAAAAACTACAGGGGGCAGTTAGTGGCTCATTGGATAGAAAATTAGACCTGGAGTTGACTCATCTCCCTGAGTTCAAATCTGGCCTCAGACAACTTTTAGCTATATGATCCTTGGCTAGTCACTGAATCCTATTTGCCTTATTTTCCCCATCCATAAAATGAGTTAAAGAAAGAAGTGGCAAACCACTCTAGTATCTCTGCTAAAAAATAAAAATAAAAATGGGGGGCATGAAGAGTTAGACATTACTGAAACCACTGAGGAAACAACCAAGTGCGTGACATCTAGGTTTCTCAATCCTTCTTCCTACTATTGTTCATTTATATTGGCTATAATAAAATTATTATATTGACCAGAAAGAGGAGAAGTGGTCAGAGAGACCAGATTTAGCATAATCCACCCCCTGGTTCCCTGTCCACCATTTATACTACACTGTCTACAGAGTCATCTAAGCAAAATTAGAGCAAGCACAATAGTCACAATAGCCTCAAAGGGTCCTCAAAGGAATCCTGTTCATTGGCCTGGAAGAATGTAGGAGCAAAGATCAGCGGAAGCACTCAGAGGCCCTGCTGAGCTCTTCTTGATGTCTGTGATGATGACATTGACTGTCTTTACTCTGTTTCTCCCACAGTCTGGGATGGGGGAGTCAATCTGCCTGGAATAGGAGTTTACAAAACCATAAACTCATCCCTGGGCTACAAAGGTGTCCCAGGCCAAGTTCAAAAGGCAAATTAACCTTTGTGGATTATATTTACTCAAAAAATATAGCTGAGGAGCCCACATACATATATTTACTGTTATTAATTCTGCAGAAGATGCAATGAGTTTTCAGCAAAGGCATTTAATAAAATGGTGCTGCAAGAAAAGTTGTGATAGAACCTTCTCCCCACAACTCCCCCAAACCCAGGACTACTCTCTCATGAATAAATACAATGCCATTGGGAAGTGTAGATATACAAGGGAAGCAGATGATAAGGGAAATGTGTGGAGGAGTAACTCATGTCCCCCAGCACTACAATTTTAGTGGCATTTTCTGGTGGTGTCACCTCACTGTTCCTGCCAGGCCTGCTCCCAGGGGTCTCCTCTAGACTCCTAGCTTCAGCCAGGATTGCTCTCTGGTAGTCCTCACTGGCTGTTCCCATCAGTTACTTGCCAGGCATGATTCCATTGGGCCTACTGATTGGTCTCTATTCTTCCCATCTCCTCCCTCACCAATCTATATCCTCCATATTGTTGACAAATTGGTATTCTAAAAGCATATATCTGATTGTACCTCTCTCTTGTTTAAGAGGCAGCTGGGAGGTGCAGTGGATAGAGTACTAGGTCTGGAGTCAGGAGCCTCTGAGTTTAAATCCAGCCTCAATGTGACTCTAGGTGAGTCATTTAACACTGTCTGCCTCAGTTCCCTCACCTATAAATGGGTGCAATCATAATACATATCTCACAGTGTGGTTATGAAGATCAAATGAGATCATAATTATAAAGTGCTTAGTGCAATGTCTGGTACAAAGAAGGTGCTTAATAAATTTTTGTTCACTTCCACCTCAAGAAAGTTCAATGGCTCCCTAATGCCTGCAGGCTAAAATACATTTTAGGGGGGGGTGGCATTTAAAGTATTTCATTCGATGACATCAGTTTATCTTTCTGGACCAATTCTACTTTCCTTCTCTTTACATACTCTGCATTCCAGATGAACTGACTTTCTTGCTGTTTTCCATATATATATATATATATATATATATATGTGTGTATATATATATATAAAATTTACATGTATGTATATTATATATATATATATACATATATATATATATATTCCATATTCCATCCTCTGCCACTACACCTTTCCTTAGGCTATTCTCCAGAAATAGGATGCTTTCTCTCTTCTCCCTCTCTTCTCCCTAACTTCCATCAAGGTTCAGCTTAAGTATCACTTCATATATGAAACCTTACACTAGTAAGCCTACCCCTCAAAAAAGGGACTGTTTAGTTGTTTTTGTAACCCCAGTACAAAGCATCTAGCATGATATCTGGCATATAAGATGGGATCAGTAAATGCTTCCTGATTCTCTCTCTCTCTCTCTCTCTCTCTCTCTCTCTCTCTCTCTCTCTCTCTCTCTCTCTCTCTTTCACCTATCCCATCTGTCTGTCCATCATTCCACCCACCCATCTATCTACCCACCCACTTATCTATCTATCTATCTATCTATCTATCTGTCTGTCTGTCTGTCTGTCTGTCTGTCTGACTGACTCTGTCTTGACAGATCTGTGATCTCTTTGACAGGAATATACCCTTCCTTAAGGAAGATTAGGAGCTAGTCTTACCTCCTCATCCATGACTCTTATTTATGTAATCTCATAAATTCTCCACAACACATCATCTCATTTTGTATATTTACATATATAATGTGTATCTATACATGTATATGTATGTACACATATATATCATATACAGACAAATTGAGAATGTATACACAACACAAAGGGGAACTTTGACATTTTAGATTCATTTCTTCACTCTAGAGATAAAAAATAACAACAATAATTCTACTCAGAAGCAAAATATCCTTAATGGGAATTCATTCTTGTCACAAACTTTGAATAGATCCCACACATAGTACTTTTAAGCAATTATACATTCAGAGATCATATCCATCACATAAAATCATTTGATTAGTCATTATGACAACAGGAAGAAATGATATGTACCTCTGTCTTCTAGCATTACCTACCTTAAATTTCTAGACCTAGAAGTTGAACTAACAAGGAGGGACAGGAAGGAATAAAAGGAAAAAATGCAAAGGAGAGTAAATTGTAAAATTTACCAGACAGTAGGATTTAGAGCCAAAAAGGGATCGCTAAAAATCATCTAATTTTATCTTTGAGTTTTAAAGGTAATTAACAGAAAGATAAACAAAAGGAAAAACATCATCTGAACAAATTCTGGAAAAAAAAGAGATAAAAGACTTATGATGTCTTCTAATCTGGAATGTTAAGGAAAATGTGTATATTTCTTGGCATAGCATATGGAATTTTACAAAAATTGACCACCTATTAAGGCACAGAGATATTATAAACATTTGTAAAAGACAGCAATGACAAATATGTCCTTTACAATCTATAATGCAATGAAAATAGTAATCTGTTCAGAGAGCACCAACACAGACCAAAATGGAGACTAAACAATGAAATTCTAAACAATGAGCCAAAAAACAAAACAGAAATAATTAATAAACATGTAAAAGAAAATTATAATGATGAAGCAGCATACCAATATTTCTGGAATGCAGCTAAAAGAGTCCTAAGGGGGAAATCATATTCCCACAAACATACATTAGCAAAATATTAAAAGAGGAGTAATACACTAAATATACATTTTTAAAAATTAGAAAATCAAGGAATAAACAAACTTAAAATAGGCACAAAAGAAGTCTTAAAAACTAGAGGAGGAAAAGATAACCTGGAAACTAAAAATAAAAACTATAGAAATGACAAATAAAACTAAAGCTGATTTTTTAAAAGACCAATAAAATTGAAAGCAGATGGTCCCTGACTAAAGATCAAGAAGAAACCAGTGGGCCCAAAGGTAGAATGTAAAATTCTGAATTACATCCAGTGGAGGTAAGGATAGTTGCCAGGTTCAGTATGAAGCCAAGATGGACATTAAAAACCTGGTGGGAACTGGGCATGGGGAAAGGGGAAGATGACTCTATGTCTACTCCTGTTGGGCTAAAGGATAATCATTGATAGTTTATGAAAGGGGAAGGGAAAGTCTAGTTGGGTTCTGGATTCTTTATCCATTGAATAATGTGAACAATGTCTGAGCCTACTCTTTTTTTTTTTTAAAACCCTTACCTTCTGCCTTGGAATTGATACTAAGAATTAGTTGCAAAACAGAAAAGCTGTAAAGGCTAGGCACTTGAAGTTAACTTGCCCAGGGTCCCACAACTAGGAAATGTCTGAGGCCAGATTTGAACCCAGGACCTCCTGTCTCCAGCCCTGGCTCTCTATTGGCAGAGCCACCCAGTTGCACCCAAACTTACTTTTTTAAGTCAAGTCATCATCTCTGACATCATCCCCCTATGAAGCCTTCCCTTATTCCCTGAGTTAGTGTTGATCTTTCACTCTTTGAATTTCACATTGTACCTCTCTAATGAATCTCTCATGTATTATTGTTATTATAGTAATTTATGTATCATATTCCATCCCCACCTCAACTCCCTGGTATCTAATTTCCATGAGAGTAGGGACCATGTCTTATCTTAACTAGGGATTGTAAGAGTTGGCAGAGATGAGGAAGTGAATTCTTGGGATAGAGAACAACCTGTACAAAGGCACAGGGAAAGGGAATGTCATGTGTGAAGAATAGTAATAAGGCCATTTTGGTGAATGAGAGGAAAGTTATGGATTATGAAGTCTAGAAAGGTATTTTGGAATCAGTTTATGAAGGACTTAAATGACAAACATAATTATTGGTAATTGATCCTAGAGGTAATAGGGAGTTCTTGAACAAGGGAGTGGCATGTCCAAATTCACGTTTTAGGAACATCCCTTTGCAAGCTGTATAGAGCATTGCAATGGGGAGGGCATAGTTGAAGCAGGAAGAACAGTTAGGAGGCAATTTCAGTAGTCCGGTGAAAGATAAGGAACTGA
The DNA here is from genome assembly GCF_016433145.1 of Gracilinanus agilis. Taxonomy (NCBI): domain Eukaryota; kingdom Metazoa; phylum Chordata; class Mammalia; order Didelphimorphia; family Didelphidae; genus Gracilinanus; species Gracilinanus agilis. The sequence continues at coordinate 137,502,834 of NC_058131.1, read as the reverse complement.
TAGACCAGGGGTCGGCAACGTATGGCTCTCCAGACATATTTGGCTCTTTTGAGGGCCAGATGTGGCTCTTTCTGCAGGAGCCATAAAGTCAATTTTTTTTTCAGGTGCTGTTACAGGAACGCGCAATGTAAGCACTGACAAACGAACCGCGGCACAATAACTAACAGTTTACACATGACATCGTGCATCACGTGATACATCAATGTCATGACGTGTAGTGCAGAGGTGCAATCAACCCTGCAAAAGGCTAACTGCAGAATTTCTGGCAGTTGAGAGGGTTTAGAACTCTGACTAGAGGCAGTTGATCTGGGAGGCTCGGTCAGAGCAGAAGGGTCAACTGAGCTCAGTCTTTGGGCTGAAACCTGGCCTTGAATCTGTGCCTTTTCTCTTGAGATTTTGTAGCTTAGCTAATTCCTCTGGATCTCCCTGAGCTTCCCTATTCCATTCCCCATTTCCTTTCCTAATTTCCTGTGGGTTTGGGAGAAGGGTGGATTTGGGTGGTAGCAATCAAACTTTGAAGACTTAGGTTTGCCCCATAGACAAGTAGGGCTTACCCTTGATACAAATTATCTCCTGATTCATTGTGTGTAACTTCCCTAACCTTAAAGGCAACAAAGCCTCCCCAGCTGAGTGGGAGCAGGCTCTTGCTCAGTTTGCCCCATTCCTGAGTCCCTCCCCCACCTGGAGCTTCACCCTAGGTGGTTGTTAGAGAAACCTTGTATCCCTCTGTCCTTTATACTCAACCCTGAAACTTAATAAACCCTGTTGTTATTTAGTCAAACCTTTTGCTAAATCTTTGGTTGAATGATAAAAGAGGGATAAGGAGAGAAAGGAATAGTTTCTCTTTGGGTCCTGAGGGGAGCTGGAGGCATCCATCTTGGAGGAAGTGGTGATCTCTATACTTCCTCTGAGAAGCCCGTCTATTTCACAGACAGGGAGGAGCCTCGGGACTCTGTGTGAACCTGAGAAACTGACTAGAAAGCCTTCTAGTTAGTTTCAAACCATTTCTGACTGGCCCCAACCTTTTGTCTATAGAAGTGCCCCTCCTACCTGGAAGGGTTCAGCCTGTTTCCCTTCAGTGTCCCCTGTCTCAAGCCTGTGTAGCCAGTCTGTGTCTCCCTGTTGCAGCTGCCTGCCCAACTACCTCATCCTCTCCCCTTGCCGCTCATTATACTTCATCATCCTATATTTCCCTAAACTCAGCCATTCCCTTACATCTCTCCTACCACCTCGATCTACTACCCCCACTATCGTACCCTCCTTTCCCACCTACTGACTTAGGGACCCACAAACCCCATCCACATGCTTTATTCCCTTATTACTGACGTCACGCGTCACGTACCTTTTGGTACCGCAACTATCTTCTAAGATAGAAGCTCCCTCATTGATATTATTGCACAAGATGAATCCTGGTCTTTAGTTCAGCTTGGTAGGTGTGCTGTGTGTTCCTCCTTCTGCCCTCCTTTTACTCTTTCCACACCTGTTACTGACATCTTGGAGTTCTGTATAGTGATTGATCACTTTTGTCTACATTCTCTACCCCTCTGCCTCTGATTTACATGGCTTTATCTCAGTGCATATATACATTTACAATCCTGTCTCACTTTTTTTTTAACCTATTCTGCTGCTATATTTATTTTTCAGTCAGGACATTGCCTTGTTTGTTACCCCTCTGTCTCTGATTTACATGGCTTTATCTCAGTGTATTTATACATTTACAATCCATCCCTGGAACTATCTCACTTGTTTTACCTATTCTGCTGCTATATTGATTTTTCAGTGAGGACACTGCCTTGTATTCATGGGGTCTGCACTCCCTATTTGTGGGATTGTTATTGTTTTTAACTTTTCTACCTGCTCTTAAAGGGGAACTATAGTCGGATTACATCTTTACATATGCTTCATTAGTGAGAAGCATTTCTCCCCAGTAGTTGTTTCATTTGATACAGAATGATTGAGTAGGCAGCACTGATAAACACCTGTACCAGGAAATGTGTGTGATGTGTCCTGGCAAGTTTTCCATGAAAAGGTACCCTCCTTCCCCACTACTTACTAATGCCTGCACACAAATCATGTTATTTTCTGTAATCTCCTGATCTCCTACTTAATTTATGTGGCCAAATGGCTTAACCAGCAGGCCGGCAGCTTTTTCTTCTCCTGTTGCCTGACTTGAGAGAGGGAGAGGAAAAAGTATTCTTCCCTGAATTTTTCTCTCTTTATTTCAGTAATTTTCTTAGTGTAAATGAGTTTTATATGTATGTGTGCAGTGATATCAGTACTATAGTGCCCCATTAAGTCTTGTTTTTAGATTAATAAAATAGCTTGAATTCGGATGTTTTTCTTTCTTTTTGTTTTCACAGCTGGAGAAGGGGACAGGCCCTTGCTGGTATTTAACTTCAAATTTTCTAATTAAACTGAACTGCACTTTCCTTCCTTTTAATAAAATAGTCAGCTAACTACTTGCAGAAACCCTTTAATTTTATTTTTAAGGATTCTTTTTTTAAGCATTTATTAATATTTATTTTTTGAAAAGTTAACATGGTTACATAATTCATGCTCTTACTTTCCCCTTCACCCCCTGACTTCCCCCTCCCCGCCATGGCAGATGTGTATTTCCACTGGTTTTAACATGTGTCATTGATCAAAACCTATTTCCAAATTGTTGATAGTTGCATTGGTGTGGTAGTTTCGAGTCTACATCCCCAGTCATGACCCCCTCAACCCATGTGTTCAAGTGGTTGTTTTTCTTCTGTTTCCACTCCTGTATTTCTTCCTCTGAATGTGGGTAACGTTCTTTTCCATAAATCCCTCAGAATTGTCCTAGGTCATTTTACTGCTCCTAGTACAGAAGTCCATTACATTCTATTTTACCACCATGTATTGGTCTCTGTGTACAATGTTCTTCTGGCTCTGCTCCTTTCACTCTGCATCAATTCCTGGAGGTCTTTCCAGTTCACATGGAATTCCTCCAGTTTATTATTTCTTTGAGCACAATAGTATTCCATCACCAGCATATACCACAGAAACTCTTTTATTGAAGAAGATGGCTAAAAGAAGAAGAGGAGTATTAAAGGATGAAGAGTATCATACTTTTCAGCAGAAATGGACAGAGGAATTCACCTTTGTGGAGAGAGAAGGTTCTGCAGTGTGTCTAATATGCAATGAAAAAATTTCATCAATAAAACGGTCAAATATAAAGCGACACTTTGACCTATGCCATATTACATTTGCATTGAAATATCCTGTGGGGAACAGCAGGAAGAAAGCATGTGAAGAGCTATTGTGCAGAGTGCAAGCTAGTCAGTAGCAACTCCGTGTTTGGACCCAACAAGGTGACTGGAATTCGACTAGCTTTGCTGCTACTTTAGCAATTGTGAGAAACAGAAAGCCATTCACAGATAGGGAGTATGCCAAAACATTCATGCTTGATGTTGCCAATGAACTTTTTGATGACTTTTCAGATAAAGACAAGATAATCAAATGAATAAAAGGCATGCCTCTGTCGGCAAAAACTGTTCACAATCGTACAATAATGATGGCAAATCAAATTGAGGAAACACAACTGAAGGATATAAATGCAGCACTATTCTTTTCTCTCGCTGTGGATGAGTCAACAGACATAAGCCATTTATCCCAGGTCAGCGTGATTGCAAGGTATGTTGTTGATGACACACTATGTGAGGAAAGTCTTGCTGTTCTGCCTTTGAAAGGGACAACAAGAGGGAAGGATTTATTCAAGTCTTTGACTGAGCTCGCTAATGAAAAAAAAATCTAACGATGGATAAACTTATTTCAGTGTGTACTGATGGTGCTCTGTGCATGGTGGGGAAAAACAGGATTCGTAGTGCTTCTTCATGAACATGAAAAGAGACCCATCCTAAGTTTTCACTGCATCCTACATCAGGTGGCGCTTTGTGCTTAGATGGCACAAGGCAAGCAGCTTGGTGAGGTGATGTCGTTGGTCATTCAGGTGGTCAATTTTATTGTTACCTGAGCTTTAAATGATTGCCAGTTTAAAACACTGCTGGAAGAAGATGGGAATAATAATCCTGGTCTGCTTCTGCACAGCAATGTGCATTGGTTGTCAAGAGGGAAGGTGCTCAACTATTTCGCAGCTTGTCTGAGCGAAATCCGGACTTTTCTTGAAATGAAAAATGTTGAGCATCCTGAATTAGCCAACACTGAGTGGCTCCTGAAGTTCTACTATCTTGTAGACAGACATAACTCAACATCTGAACCAGCTCAGTGTGAAAATGCAAGGCATTAGAAGTACAGTCTTATCCCTTCAACAAGCAGTGTTTGCATTTGAAAATAAGCTAGAACTCTTCATCACTGACATTGAAACAGGTCGTTTACTATGCTTTGAAAAACTAGGAGAGTTTAAAGATGCATGCCTGCTCAACATCTTGATCCTCAGCAGCTAACGGGCTTCACATCTAATCTCCTGCAGTCATTCAAAGCACACTTTGGAGAATTTTGTGAGTGCACTCGTCTTTTTAAGTTCATAACCCATCCACACGAGTGTGCAGTGGACAGTGCTGACCTGAGTTACATCCCCAGTGTCTCCGTCAGAGATTTCGAGCTTCAATTACTGATCTGAAGGCCTCAGACATGTGGGTGAATAAGTTCAAGTCACTGAATGAAGATTTGGAAAGATTTGCATAACAGCAAGGAGAGTTGGCGAGCAATCACAAGTGGGGAGAAATGAAAAATCTTCAACTCGTGGATCAGCTGATTGTCAAAACTTGGAACACCCTTCTTGTCACATACCACACACTGCAGCGTGTGAGTATTGCTGTACTGACAATGTTTGGCTCTACGTATGCATGTGAGCGGTCTTTCTCACATCTAAAGAACATTAAGACCAACCTAAGGTCACATTTAAAAGATGGAAGTCTAGATGCCTGCATGAAGCTTAACCTCACCACATACCAACCAGACTACAAATCCATCAGCAAAACCATGCAGCACCAGAAATCACATTAATGGTAAGAAGTATTTTATTCATCATTGGTTAGCACTTAATAATGTTATTAAAAATAGTTCAGAGACTTATTGTACTTTAAAAGTGTTGTTCTTATATAAAATGCACATATTTACTTGTATTCAGTGTTAAACATATTGTACGGCTCTCATGAAATTACATTTTAAAAAATGTGGCGTTTATGGCTCTCACAGCCAAAAAGGTTGCAGACCCCTGTGATAGACAGTGGTGGCAGTTTGGGTGGAGAGAAGGCAATAGATGTCAAGATGTTAAGTAAGTAGAGTCAACAATTGGCAATTAATTGAATCTGTGGAATAAAGAAGAATGAGAAATCAAGAAAGACTCTGAAGTTGTTAGAGGTGGCACACAGGACAGAAATATCAAAGTTAGAAAAAAGTGGCTTAGAGAGAGATGGGGAATAACAAGTTTGATCTTGGGCATGATGAATTTGAGATGCCTAAGGGACATCCAATTTAAAGTGTTTAATAGGCAGTTGGCAATGGAGGAGACATACTGAGATATCTATACTTCTGGGAGTCATCTATGTTGACATAATCATTGAAGCTATGCAGGTTGATGAGTTTGCTGAAAGTATAGATAGAAGAGAGTCTAGGACAGAAATTAGGGCACTTCCACATTCAAGGGATGGACAGTATAGATCACAGTCCAGCAAAGGAAACTAAAAAGGTGGTAGCCAGATACTCGGGAAGACAAACAAGAGAGGAAAGGGTAGACAACATTATCAAAGCCTGCAGAAATGTCAAGGAGAGTGAGCAGAAAATGACACCACATTTGCCAAATAAAATAGTATAATGCAGAGACCCGACCTCCAAAGCAGAAATATTTGAGTTTGGACCCTACCTCCAACAAATCCTGATTCTATAACCTGGGGCAAGCCACTTCTCTAATCAGCTCCCATGGATTTAATGGCAATCTCCATACTGATGATTTTTCTAACTACTTATCCAGCCCTAACCTTAGGGCTTATATCATATCTTCAGCTATCCTCAAGATGTACATGAACTGATGCAAAATGAGTAGAACCAGGAGAGCATTGTAACAGTAAAAGCAATATTATGATGAACATTGTATGACTTATTCTTAACAATATAGTAATCTAAAACAATCCCTAAAGATTTATAATGAAAAATGCCTGAATACAGACTGAAACATACTCTATTTCTCTTTCCTTTTTTTTTTTTTAAACCCTTACCTTCCATTTTAGTTAAGGGTTAGGCAGTGGGAATTAAGTGACTTGCCCAGGATCACACAGCTAAGAAGTGTCTAAGGCCAGATTTGAACCAGGACCTCCCATCTCTGGCTCTTAATCCACTGAGCCACCTGGCTTCCCCCTTATTTTCTTCATTTATTTTTTCATTCAGATTCTCTTCTTCAAAGTGACTAATACGTAAAAATGTTTTCCATTATTATGCACGTAAAATCTACATCAAATAGCTTGCTGTCTCAAGGTGGTTATAGAAGGAGAAGTTTAGAACTTGGCTCAAAAATATTTAAAAGGTTAAAAAAATTTTTTTACATGTAATTGTGGGAAAAATATATATTTATTTAAAAAAAAAGAAATTGGCCCCTGGACAGTTATGATGAAGTCTTGAATAGGTTAACATTTGTTATGAGTAATCATGTGGAAGAGAGTCCATTATTAGTGAAAACTCTTTGGAGTAAAGAGATGTTAGCATTTGGCTGAGTTAGAGACAAAGAGGTGGTTTGATATGCAGGAATAGATCATCTGGCAATTAGAGGGTACATTTCAGGACTCCAGCTATAGGTCCCAGGAGTCGATTCTTTGTTCAAAATGAGTAAGTGAAGTAAATGAGTCTTGAGCTTTGGGGAATGTGGAAGGAAGAGATATTAGGGTAAAGCAAGACTCCGCATCTCCATAGCTAGTCAGAGACATGGTGTAATCCTGGCGCCTCATACTGATCTCCACTGAGTGATACAAAGAAATAAATCAAATAAGAAATATCATTTGTGCTGAGTGGTGAGGATACAAATAGAAAAGCAAGACATTCCCTGCCCTCAAGAAGTTCACAATGTAACACTTTCTGACAAAATGCTCTCAGGGACCTCATATTTTAATAGGGGAGGTATAAACTGTAAGTCAAATGAAAAAATTCCATGGTGTAGGGTACAACAGCAAAGCAGATACTAATAAATCTCCTTTAATGTTATCTCCACTAATAAAACCCAATGCAGATATCAAATCATCTGAAAGTACCAAGAATTTGGGCAACAGAGTAATAAGAGAACTTTGGTGGCAAGAATTTTTAATCCAGGTCTCCAGAAGCTGTGGCTTCTTGAGAATACATAGGCTTCCGTAGCTATAGAAGCAATTTCCAGGTGACATCCCCACAAGGACTTGTCCTCTGGGTGATGGCTATGAAGGCTGGGCAGGATACAGGACTAGCGTGTGGGGCTTGGGAGAGGGCATTGCTATTTATAGGCTTCCTAGGCTGTTTCCTCAGGATGCCTTGATGCTTCAGCTAGGCTGGCTTACCTATATATTTAAAAATGACAAGCTGAGATGACAGAGACTTGGAATAAGTGAGATCTGACTGTCATAGTTCTATTACCACCAAAGCCTTCACATGGGAAAAGATCATGCCATGGATGACCAAGAACCATATTATAAGAGCATTTCTATGTAATTCTATGATTCCATGGCTGGGGGTTTCTGATTACTATTTGTTGGCTCCTGCCTTAGCTCTACTTTTTTCCCCAGCTGAATTTCTTCCTTGGATACGTCAGTGTCAGTTCCCATCTACTCTTGCTGTTTTCGTGTTCTGGCTCCTGTCATTCCTCCTCTCTGGACTACTTGACTCCTGATTCCATAAAGAGTTTTAAACATAATCTCTTCCAGGCTCCTCCAATTGGCTGCTAAGCCTATAAATTAAAGATAAGTTTCTAATTTGCATTGATAAAATGTCCTTATCTGGGAATTCCTAATACCAATCCCAAGTCAAATCCTGGGCTTCAAGTATACAGTTTTCACTTTCTTTTATTTTTAAAAATCTACAAAGCTTGTTCAAGTCTTTAAATGTATGTAAAAATCCGTTACTTTCAAACCATGCCTATAAATAATAATTATACCTTTTATTTCCATTATGAATAGACATCATAATATAGTAGGTTAGAGATCTGATCTTTATAATTAAGGTCTGGGTTCAAGTACCTCCCCTGAAACATTCCAGCTATATTATAAGGCAAGTCATTTGAAGAGACAACAAGAGGATAGGAAGGAACTAGGAGACAGAATTTTATTCCTGCCTTGTGCACTTAATACCTTTGTGACCCATAACCTTTTTGTCTCGGTTTTCCTATCTGTAAAATAAGGGAATTGGATTCACTGTCTTCTATCTTTAAATTTATGATCATATGGATAACTGGGTGGCTCATGGGATTGAGAGACTGGCCCAGAGATGAGAAGTCCTAGGTTCAAATATGGCTTCAGATGCTTCCTAGCTGTGTGACCCTGGACAAGTCACTTAACCCCCATTGCCAAGCCCTTACCACTCTTCTGTCTTAGAGCCATAAACAGTATTGATTCTAACGGAAGATAAGGGTTTTTTTAAAAAGGTCCTCAATGAAAATTCCCTATTTCAAGAAATTACAGGTACATTCAATAATCACAATAATATTTATATAGTAACTTATAGCTAACAAAGCATTTTCATCTACATTAACATTTGTTCCCTGTCACCACCTTATGAGTTAAGCAGAGCTGGTGTGTTGTAATAATCATTTTAAAGACAAAGAATATGCAGCTCAAAAAGATTATGATTTGTTCATATAGTTAATTAATGGGAGAAAAAAGACACGTTTTCAGATCTTTATTTACTATTCTGCTAAATTACAAATTCATCCACTAATTATGTTTTTCTTAGAGGAAAAAGACTCATGTCCAAAAATATTTATAGCAGCTCTTTTTGGGGTGGCAAAGAATTGGAAATTGACAGGGTGCCAATCAAGTAGGGAATGGTTGAATAAATTATGACAAATAAATGTGATGCACTTCTGTTTGCTAGAAGGAATGATGAAGAGCATAGTTTCAGAGAAACTTGTGAAGACATATGAATTGAAATGCAGTAAAGGGAACAGCACAAGAAAATAATTTATATAACAATAAAATTGTAAAATTACACATTTTTTAAAGACTTAGAAATTCTGGCACAATGGAAGCAACCACAATCCCAGAGGACTCATGATAATACAGGCTTCCTGTTTCCAGATGTAAAGGTGATAGACCCAGAGTTAGAGGTTAAAGCATTTTTTAAAACATAGCTAATAAGGGAATTTGTTTTGCCTGTCTATACGTGGTTATAACAGGTTTTGTTTTTCTTAGTCAATGGGAGGAATGATTTCAGTAAGAGGGAGGTATTTCAGAACTAGAAATAAAACTGCATTTTTTGAAAAGTACATATGAGGGGCAAGTACTTGACCTTAATTGCCCCAGTCTTTGCTGCTCTTATGTCTTTGAATTGATGCCATGACAAAAAGTAAGGATTTAAAAAAAAAAAAAAAAAGACATGCTTTTCTTGAGAAGGAAGCATGACAATATAGTATAGCATAGAAGATAGAATCTAGCTTGTTATGTGGAAGATCTGAGTTCCAATGCCACCTCTTGAAACTTGCTAACCTTATGGCTAAGGACAAGTCACTTGATCTCTCTTCTTCATCTGTAAAATGGAAATAATACCTATAGCACTTCACAGAATTATTTTTAAGTTTAAGTGAGTTAATAAAAAATGTAAAGTACTTTGTAAACATTAAAGCATACTTTAAATGTCATTTATTATTACTATTACCCTTTTCAGTATTGGCTATTAAGCTCATACTACTGAAGAACAAATAAATGCTTATTTCTTTTATCTCCTTAACAAATTAATTCACCTCCAGCTAATTAATATTCAAATATAACTCAGCTTCAAAGATTTTCTCCTTTATATTTTTCCAGGTAGGATGTTACCTCTCCTTAGCACATGACCTAGCACATAGTGAGCACATAAAGGCTTGTTGACTGGATAACTTTAAAAAAAAAAAAAAAAACCTTTACTTTCCATCTTGGATTCAATACTGTGAGTGACTCCAAGACAGAAGAGTAGCAAGAACTAGGCAATGGAGACTATGTGACATGTTGAGGGTTACACAGCAGGGAAGTGTCTGAGGCCAGATTTGAACTCAGGACCTCTTGTCTCTAGGCCTGGCTCTCAATCCACTAAACCAGCTAGGTACCCCCAACAAGGTAACTTTCAAAATAGGCAGATGAATAATTGATATTCAGACTAGAATAAGCTGACCATGAGCACAAGGATATGTTAAAAAAATTTTTAAGAAAAAAAAAAGAAAATTTTCTATTCAATTCTACAAATATTCATTAAGTACCTACTGAGTACAGGGTACTGTGTGAATCCCAGGGATATAAAAGCAAAAATGAAAAATTGCCATTGCTCTCAAAGGATCATCATCCTACTGAGGAATATAGCATGTAAATAGTGAAATGATGGTAATAAGGGGACTTGCAAAATGATGAATGAGTTCAAGGAAGATAAAATGAATAACCCTAAATGTCAAAGGGTTACCAGCCTCTCCTCAATGCCACCAGGAAGCCTGGAGACATAAACAGACTTCACTTAGAATCCCCTCAACCAATCACAGCAGGAATAACAGGGAAGCTGGTATCTTGACAGTTGGGTGCTAGTCTTTTGATGCTAGATGAATTACAATTGTAGATATGGATGATGGAAATATTGTTATCTGACTGCGAAATGATTTGCCTGAATTCAGACACAGCTTCAGGAGTTGAAGCCTGTGTACCTCTCAGGCCCTTTGAATTTCCCTGAAACCCTCTCATGGCTCTCTCCTTCGCTGTTGTAAAGTTAATCCACAAAAGTAAGTAAATGGTATTGGTTTATAGTGAAAGGTTTTACTTTGAGAATATCTAATGAATAGGGAAATTACTGGGAAGGGAAAAGGGTATAGGAAGTACAAAAATATTAATCTAATGTTGAAATCTATCCCCAAGTAGCAAAGCCAACTGCTTTCAGAATGTTGGGGCCGGGCCCAACATGGCCTGTTGGAGATGGCCCTGCCTGTTTATAGTTAAAACAGTCTGAAGCTTGGATGAATTTCTTCTGTATTTGATTTGATGGTATTATTAATTTGTAGATGCTATTCGTTGATGCTACGATCAAGAGTTGATACTCTAACTCCTATGCATGCAGGTCACTCGCTAGTCTAATCTATCAGTCCAGGAGAGAAAGGATTTACCCACCACCCTCAAAACCCTGGCTCAAGATTGAGACCAAGAGGCTTGGGCTCTCTCCTATTTATAGCAAAATCTCAACCGACGATTGGGTCTCGGGCCCTGGCATGGGATCAGGAATCTCCCAAGATTCCAAGCTTCAACTGGCACCCTGCCCCCAGACATGGTCACTTGCTACTTTTGCAAAATTTAATTTTCAATATTCAAAACTCAACTCACAACAGATAAAGAAAAATACAATCATTTGAGGTGGGAAGTTCTTCTCCTGGAAGAGAGTGAGTGGAATCACATATGGATCTAGGTTATCAGAGAAAAAAATAAGGATTCAGAGAGTTCTAAAGTTCCCATTCTCAGGTTGGAGCCCATCCCCAAAGCCAAGATAGTGACACTACATAGATCACAAAATCTTAGAATTAAGGAGCTAGAAAGAACATCAGGACCCTGGCAATCTCATCCATACTTATGAAGAATATAAACTTTGTCATGTCTGACAAATGGTCAGCCAGCACTCCTGAGGCCTTTTGGTCTGGTTTACTCTCATTGTTGAGGGCAACTAGGTGGCACAGTAGATAGGGCCTGGTGTCAGGAAGATTCATCTTCCAAGTTTAAATCTGGCCTCAGATACTTACTAGGTCTGTGACCCTGGCCAAGTCATTTAACCCTGCTTGACTCAGTTTTCTCATCTATAAAAGGAGCTGGAGAAGAAAATGGCAAATCACTCCAGTATGTTTGCCAAGAAAACTCCAAGTGAGTTCATGATAAGTCAGACATGACTGAAAGAACTCAACAACAAATAACTCCTATAAAACTCTTGAAACCCACCTCTAGGGGCTTGAAAATTGAAGCTTTCCACATGGATAGGTCAGGCAGATAGGAGCAAGAGACACAGAGAAGTATAAGAACAAGGGAATAATCCCTGACAGGTAAATGAACAAAGAATATGAGCCAGCAATTCTCAAGGAAAGAAATAAAACCTATTGACAAAATTTTCCAATTCACTAAAACAAAGGAAAGGCAGATTAAAACATCTCTGAGGTTCTACTTTATACTCATTGGATTGGCAAAGATGGCAAATAATGAAAATGACAGTTGCAGGAGATGCTAAGAGACTGGGCACAATAAAGCACCATTGATGGAGCTGTAAAGTAGTCCAGTCATTATGGAAAGCAATTTGGAACAACACCCCAAATCTCTATAACGGTACATGCTCTTCCACCCAAACAAGATGCTACTGTTATCTATAGTCCTAAAGAGATCAGAGGAAAAGGAACCACGGGCAAAAAAAAAATATTGGTAGGGGCAGCTGGGTAGCTCAGTGGATTGAGAGTCAGGCCTAGAGATGGGAGGTCCTAGGTTCAAATTCGGCCTCAGACACTTCCCAGCTGTGTGACCCCGGGCAAGTCACTTGACCCCCATTGCCCACCCTTACCACTCTTCCACCTAGGAGCCAATACACAGAAGTTTAGGGTTTAAAAAATAAAAAAAAAATATATATTGGTAGCAGCAATTTTTGTTGTAATAAAAAAACTGGAAATAATGGTAGGTGCCTAAAAATGGGGTAAATAAATTAATAATATGTTAACATAATGGAATATTATTTCTCCTTTTGAAATGACAAAAGGGACATATTCTGAGAGGCCACTAAGACTTGTAAGCAGCGATGCAGAGTGAAATCAGCAGAACCAAGAAAAACTAGTTACAAAATGACCACAATATTATAAAAGAAAACAATTTTGAATGACTTAACTATTCTCATCAGTGCAATGACTAGTCACAACTCCAGAAAACTGATGATGAATCATGCTTTCCCTCTCTTAGTGGAGGTATGAGATCCTATAGGTGCAATGAAGTATACATTTTCTGACATGGCTATTATAACATGCACCATTTTGTTTTGCTGTACCCTACTTTAATTATAAGAGAGGCTTTCGTTGGGAGGGGAGAAAAGAGGAATAGTGATAGTGAAGCCAAAAAAAGGGGGGAATGAATATCAATGAAATATTAAAAAATACATAGGGGTGGGAAGTGAATTCCAAAAGGAATGAATGAATGCATGAAAAAGGGAGACAGAGAAAGGCAAAGGTGATATTAACATTTTCAATTAAATTACATTGAAAAGAATGAGCTGCATAAAGTGAATTCTCAGTTTAATTAGTAGTAATCCTCATTTTTTTGTGTATAGAAACATTCATGTTTATTGATGCTTTTCTAATATGTAATAAAAATTTTTAATTAAAAAAGAGAACTAGACATGGGCTGGGGTGGGGTGGAGTGCAAAGAGCAGACCAACCTAGAGCCATAACTCAGGCAGAGGTAATTTGGAGGTTTTGCCAATATGGGAGAGGGATGAGGAGTGAGGGTGCGCTTCCTTCCTTGGATCAACTTGCCCTTGCCCAACCTCAAGGACACCTCCAGCAGCACATGGCACCTTAAGGCCCCCTCTTCCATGAATCATTTTCTCCTACACACTTTCCTTAAGTGAATCTGCCTCATTCTTAGGGTGATTCTATTCCTAATTCCTAGGGTGATTCTAATTCCTAAGCCAGCATCTTCTGTACTGCATCTGTGGTGCAGCTCTCTGCTCTTCCCCCATGTCCCAAACCTGCCAAGTGAATTTTCCCCAGGCAAAGTTATGGCTGGTTACATCCAACTCTGAGTAAGCCAGTAAGAATATTAAAGTGAACTCCTGGTAGGATTTAGAATTTTGGTTTGTTCCTCTTCTCAGCCTTCAACTGCCAAACCATTTGCTCAGAGGCAGATTGACGGAATTATGATATATGGCTAACCATGCTCAAGCCATTGGTAGGATTCTGTCTGCATAATATACCAGCTCTTTGGAAAAAATCCAGCACAGTAGGTCTGAACTAAGTTGATGGCTCTTTTGATTTTAAAATAGTCGCTTTCTATAAGCCAAAAAGTCAACCACAGAGATCACAGGAGAATTCTTTCACCAACCAAGATCTTCACCCTTTTGCCAATTTCACGTGAATCTTCAGAGGATGAGAATTTATTTGGCAATTCTGGCAAGCAACACACGTTTGATTTGGAAGGGTAAAATTTGGGTTCTGACTATAAGAGAGCGCTACCATAAGGGAAAATAATTCATGCCAACTCACAAGAATGCAAAAAAAGGCAATAGAGTTTCTGATAAACTGCCAGATTATATGACAGGAGACCTAGGCCTAAATGTTCTCAAAAACAGAATATTTGGGGGGCAGCTGGGTAGCTCAGTGAGTCAGGCCTAGAGACGGGAGGTCCTAGGTTCAAATCCGGCCTCAGACACTTCGCAGCTGTGTGACCCTGGGCAAGTCACTTGACCCCCATTGCCCACCCTTACCACTCTTCCACCTAGGAACCAATACACAGAAGTTAAGGGTTAAAAAAAAACAACAGAATGTTTTAAGCATAAGAAAAAGGTCTTGTGTCAATAATAGGACAATTGGGAATGATGTTTGGTAGAGGAGAAGCCAGAGTTGTTTGATCAAGGATATAAGAATTGGGGCAAATTAGGGGAATTTGGTAGTCTTTCCAGCTATCTACATAAATATATCCAGTCTCCATGTATACATTCTGGCTATCCCATGTGACAATAAATTTCTCATTAACAAGATAATTTCTCTCTCTTGATTTTTATGACATAAGAATGGCACATTCATTGCTATGTAAAGTGCTTTTTGAATTTTAAAATTCCATTTAAATGTCAGTAATTGTTATTATGTAAAATTAAAGGATTAGACTAAATGATCTACAATCCTATTACTTTTCATTTACTCTATATAGCAGGTACTTAGATGGTGCAAGGGATAGAAGACTGGGCCTGGAGTCTGGAGACCTAAGACCTAAGTTTCACTATTAGGGTAACCCTAGGCAAGTCATATAAATTCTGCCTCAGTTTCCTCAACTGTAAAATGGAGATAACAATAGTTACCTCTTAGGGTTATTGTGAGGATCAAATTAAATAATGTTTATAAATGATGTTTATGAAGAGCAAACCTTAAAATACTCTGTAAATGCTAGTAATCATTTTATATATGTATACACATATAACAACATACATGTGATATATATGTATATAATATATATATAATTGATGTGAATAATAATAATACTTGTTGACTGACTAAATGCAGAAGCAAATTTGATAGGGACAGTGAGGTAGCTTAGTGGATTGAGAGTCTGGTCTGGAGAAGAGAGGTCCTGGGTTCAAATTTGGCCTCAGACACCTCTTAGATGTGTGACCCTAGTTAAGTCACTTAACTCCAATTGCCAAACCCTTACCACTCTTCTGCCTTGAAACTCATACTTAGTATTAATTCTAAGACAGAAGGCAAAGGTTTAAAAAGAAAGAAAGAATATATTTGCTGGTCCAAAGATGGCTTTTGTTGTCATGAAACAGTGACCAAAAGGGAAAAAAAAGAACAATGAGCTCAGTAAGAACTGAGCTGGGACAGTTTCCTAGCTCCAGCTCCATAAACTGTACTGTCCCACTATTATTGCATACAGAAGTATATAGGGGTATTTAAGGAGGGAGGGCTATTACAAGTGTCCATGGATTTAATTAGATACTCACTTTTGTGCCTTTGGGTATTTTGAATTATTCACAGAAATAATTCATTCCAACAGCCAGATTAAAGTCCAAGGGATCCTCTAGGGTATGGGAAGAGTGCCACTGAATTGTCTGGGTCCCAAAGAGAAATTTCCATAACTTGAGTGTGACTGTAAGCCTGTTCTCCGGTGTCTGCATAGGTAGTGAAGCAGCTTGGAGGATAGTACCATATGTGCTTTTCCCTGGAAATTTTTTTTTCTTTTATTACTTTGGAACAATGTACCAGCTTTGCATAGGAAGGGATCACTTATAGTGAGTAGGACAGAGTCTATGTTGAGAAGATGTTTCAGGGACAACTTCAACTACATATCTGATGAGATAGTTGTTCTGAGTCTCTATCTCCTAATCGTAAGGAAGCATTTTGAGAACCCTCGCATAATAGCTACAGAAAATTCATCCCAGAATTCTAACATTCTGTACTGGTAGAACCTGACTGGTCAAGTCAACAAAGATATTAAGTGTTTACTATAGTCCAAACACTGTGCTAAAAGGCTGGTGATACAAAGAAAGTCAGAAAACACTCTCTATTCTTGAGAAGTTCACTGTCAAATGGGGGAAACATACAAATAACTATGAAGAAACAAGCTAAATTCAGAATAAATTGGAGGTAATCAACAAGAGGGAAGGTGCTAGAATTAAAGTAGATAGAGAAAGTCTTCCTAATGGTGAGATTTTTATTTATTTTTTTATTTATTTTTAGATTTTTTAGATTTTTATTTTTTTGAATTTGGAAAATTTTAATTAATTAATTAATTAATTAAGAATATTTTTCCATGGTTACATGATTCATGTTCTTTCCCTCCCCCCTCAAACTCTCCCATGACCCTCCCCATAGCCAACACGCAATTCCACTGGGTTTTAAATGTGTCATTGATCAAGACCTATTTCCATATTATTGATATTTGATTAGTGATCATTTAGAGTCAATATCCCCAATCATATCCCCATCAATCCATGTGATCAAGCAGTTGTTTTTCTTCTGTGTTTCTACTCCCAGAGTTCTCCCACTGAATGTGAATAGTATTCTTTCTCCTAAGTCCCTCAGAATTGTCCTGGATCATTGCATTGCTGCTAGTAGAAAAGTCCATTACATTAGATTGTGCCACAGTGTATCCGTGTCTGTATATAATGTTCTCCTGGTTCTGCTTCTTTCACTCTGCATCAATTCCTGGAGGTCATTCCAGTTCACATGGAACTCCTCCAGTTCATTATTCCTTTGAGCGCAATAGTATTCCATCACCAACAGATACCACAATTTGTTCAGCCATTCCCCAATGGAAGAGCATCCAGCATACCCTCATTTTCCAGTTTTTTGCCACCACAAAAAACATGGCTATAAACATTTTTGTACAAGTCTTTTTCCCTATGATCTCTTTGGGGTACAAACCCATCAGTGGTGTGACTGGATCAAAGGGCAGGCAGTTTTTTAGTGCCCTTTAGGCATAGTTCCAAATTGCCATTCAGAATGGTTGCATCAATTCACAACTCCAAATGGTGAGATTTTTAGATGAGACTTGAAGAAAGCCAAAGAAGGCAGATAATAGAGACAAGGTGGAAAAGAATTCTAGGTATGGGAGACAAAAAAAAAAAAAAAAAACAATCGAAATGCACCATGTCTATAGTTGGAGTGTCTTGTATGAGGAATAAATGAGGGAGTCAGTGTCACTGGATTACAGTGAGTGAGGTTTAAGAAGAATAGGAAGGTTATGAAGAGGCTTTAAAAGCTGGAGGATTTATATTTCATCCAGGAGGTGATAAGAAACTATTGGAATTTTTTTAATAGAGGGGTGAAAGAGACTTGTACTTTAGGAAGAGCAATGGGACAGCTGGATGGAGGATGGACAAAAGTGAGAAGAAACTTGAAGCAGAGAGAAAGCTATTACAACTCTATATGACTTGAGGTGATGAGGACCTGTGCTGAGAGGGTCAGAGAAGAAAAGGGTTAATGTGGGAGAGAAGTTATGAAAGTTGAATCAACAGAACTTGGCAACTGATTTGGATATGGGGTGAGAGAAGAGAGTGAGCAGTTGAGGATTAGGAGCCTGGGTAACTGGGAAGATGGTGGTCCTCTCAAATTAGGAAGTTAGGAGAGAGTTTAAGAGAGGGGGAAGTTAATGAGCCTAGTTTTGGATGTGTTAAATTTAAGATGTCTATAAGACTTCCAGTTTAAAATGTTCGGTAGCAATTAGAGACACAAGACTAGAGATCAGGAGAGAGGTTAAATAGATCTGAGAATCATCTTTATAGAGAAGATAATTGAATCCATAAAAGGTCACTTCTCTTGCAGATTTGGCCAGGAGGAATACATAGTCTCTGAGATTCAGTTGGGTGTGGGGAGCTACTGAAGTCTAGGCTTGCTTCTTTAAGGAAGAGATCAAGAATTCAGTCTTTTGTTGGTATTCTGTTGGAACTGGATATGTTCCCTGAGAGAGACAAAAGAACTATTAGGAACATTTTCCCTATTTCTAAAGGAAAGTTAGCAGTGGTGGCAAGCTAGACTGAAACCTCACCAGTGGAGAGTGGTAGGGGAGGAAAAGTAATTCTATTTGGAGAAACTTCAATAGATCCTGGCAAGTGAAAGCTATTAGGTATAATGTTCTAGAAACTGAAGAATATCATAGGGTCATAGATAATAGAGCTGGAAGGAACTTGAGAGGTTTTCTAATCAAACAACCAGTAAGTATATGATGCAGTTCAAACCTAAATCCAAGTCTTCCTGACTTCTGATGTGAAGAATGTAAAATCTCTGGATGACAGACAATGAAAACCACAAAAGGAGGCATTTTTTGTTGTTAATTTGCTAATTTTTATTTTGGAAAAGTAAGATACTCTTCATGATTCTTGAGCAGGTAAATTTTCATGATAAATATATAAAACAAAATTGCTTTTTGATAAAAAATTAATTTAAAATGCCAAAACAGTAAAGCATACAATTTGATTATAAATATACTTCAAAAAATCAGAACTTTTTCTTTTATAAAAGTCTCCTTTATACAACTTCTGAATGTAAAAATAAAACTGATTTAACATAAACACTAAATCAGAAGTATCTTTTTCATAAAGCTTTTTCATATAAGCTACAGATAGATGTCTATTGTGTTCTACAATTCACAGATTAAGTTTACATTATGTAAGACTATGTAAGAATCAGTTAACCTTAGCAATTCCTTGTTTCTATTTTTTTTAAACCTTACTTTTTGTTGTAGAATTGATACTAAGTATTGCTTCTAAAGCAGAAAAGCAGTAATGGCTAGGTAATTGGAGTCAAATGACTTTCCCAGGGTCACACAGCTAGGAAATGTTTGAGGCCAGATTTGAACCCCGGACCTGCCATCTCCAGACCTGGATCTCTTTCCACTGAGACACCTAGCTGTCCCTTAACTTTCTGATTAGATCAAAAACCAAAACAAAACCCAAGAACTAGAAGCAGTACTAAATCTAAAAGGATATATTGTTAGCATCTTTCTCTTTGTGGGCAAATAGTCTGAATTATTATTCACAGTTCTTTTTTTTCTCCCTCACATACAGACAGAGCTCACAGAAATTTAAAGCCAAAAAGGATTTTTTGTTGTTGTTCAATCATTTAAATCGTATCTGACTCTTCATTTGGAGTTTTCTTAGCAAAGATACTGGAGTGGTTTGTCATTTACTTCTCCAGACCATTTTTCAGATGAGGAAACTGAGGCAAATAAGGTTAAGTGACTTGCCCAGGGTTGACCAGTTAGTAAGTCTTTGAAGCTAGATTGAACTCAAATTTTCCTAATTCCAGGCCCAGGGTTATGTCTACTGTATCAACTAGCTGCCCAGGAATGAATCCATTCAGTCCAGCCTCTTACCCGTTTCAGATAAGGAGCCTGAACTCAGAGAAGTATGGTGAAGTGACTTACTTAATGTCACATGGTTAGAGGCAGAATTGGGATGTCCTGACTGCTGGTTGTTTTTCTTTTCCATTTGCTCACTACACGTTATGGAATTTAAGCAGCTTGGTGATATAGTGACAAATAGGTGGAATTTGGAGTTCAAATCCTGCCTCTATTTCTAAATAGATGTGTAGTCCAGAACAAATTATTTAATGTTTCTCAGGCTCAGTTTCTTCATGAATAAAATGAAGATACTAATAATTACAAGATTATTGAGAGAATCAAATAACATATCATTTGTAAAATGTCTTGTGAACCTTAAGGCACCATAAAAATAGTAGGAACTTTTATTATATAAGGTAAATTACATAGAGAAGTTACATTATATAAGATGAAAAGGGGATAAAAGCAGATGAGGAGATTTCAAGGAAGGAAAGCTCCAACTTGGTTCATCTTTCCTCCTGCTTTTCCTCTACCCCAATCCCAGTTCTCCTTTTGTACTTCTTAATATACTTAGACCAGCCCACATCCTCCCATTTCAAGGCTTAGGTACAGGCTTATACCCTCTTCTCCCCAATTCAAATTGTATACTTCATACACTTCACAGCCCTGAGAATTGAACTCTTATGGGTCATCATCTAAACCAGTGGTTCCCAAACTTTTTTGGCCTATTGCCCCCTTTCCAGAAAAAAATATTACTTAGAGCCCCTGGAAATTAATTTTTTATTTTAATAGCAATTAATAGGAAAGATAAATGCACCTGTAGCCTTCACTGCCCCCTGGATTGCTGCAGCACCCACCAGGAGGCGGTGGCACCCACTTTGGGAATCACTGATCTAAACCCCACTCAATACACACTACCAAGAGAGTATTCATTCCCTTCCCACTTAACGTACTCCATACTACTCCAGAGTTTCACCCTAACTCCAACCAGCCCTTCCACTGTGCCCACTGGAATGCCTATTCCATAGGTAACAAACTTTACTTTATTTTCATGCTGTTCTTTTTCCATTACTTTCATATTTTAGCTCTTAAAACTTAGCTTTCCCCTGATGACATGGGCTCCTTGGTCACCCATTTTAGTCCTGGTTGCACCTTTACCCATTCTCCTCTGCTCACTGGTTATAGCAATTAACTTAAAATACTTCTTATTCCCTGTTTCCAGAATTCTCCAAAGTTCTCCCTGATCCTCCTTTACTCAGTAACTTCTCTTCCTTTGAGTTTCATGCTATTCATATCTACCACCTATTCAAAATTCAGGCAACTATTATCTATAAATCCCCAGGTCACTCCTCTTCTACACTCAATGAATTCAGTACATGACTCACAATTTTTCTCTTTTCCTCCACTCCTGCCCTCATACTTGAGACTTCAGCCTACACTTTGATTCTCTCATTTGTACCCTAATTATTCAGTTCCTTGACCCACTCTCCTCTCATGAACTACTCTTCCACCCCACCTCAGCCCCATACCAAGATAGTGTTGTATTTGGGAAGCTGTATGATGACAGAGGTTTGTAGGATCAAATCTCTCTGATCCTTTTGTCTATGGAGGGACACACACACAAACAGGCTTGGACTGGAAGGGAGGGGCAAGATCTTGCTGAGAGCTCCTTCACTTCCCCCCTCCCACCAGGCAGTTAGAAAATCAGTTACAATATGGAGGTTGATCTGTTATCTTCTGGGCTCAGTCAGGAAATTAGGAAAGAGTAAACTCCTAAAGATGATAACTTTCTCTAAACTATTTCCCCACAGGTTTGAATAGGAGAGAATAGGAGAAGCTAGATGTCTTTGAAGCTCACAAGCTCTGAGGATAAGATAGAAACCAGAGCTACCAAGTAAGAGGAACTCAGCTTGAGGAAGTTGTGAATATCTCCCTAAATATAACCAGGCACTGCTCCCAATTGATTAAAGGTTTAATAATTGGAGGGGAAGGGAAGGAAGGGAGATCAAATAAGGATCGACAAGGTCTAGGAAGCCCTCAAACTGTTATGTCCAAGCAGCCTCTTCCCCAAAAGGGGAAAGGTAACTTGAATAGCTATTCTGCTCTCTAAATCTATAATCTTCTCCTATATCTAAATAACTAAATGGAGGTAACTGTGATGTAGTTGAATGTGAAATCAAGGTAAAGCAGGTTGGCAGCTAGGAACTAAAATGGCTTTGCTCAGATTCAAGCCTCAGGCCCCAAGAGCAACCCAGGACCCAAGATCCAGCAAGCAGAAACCCAGGACCCAACTGCCTTAACTGCCCCCTCTCTCAGGGTTCTGGGGGGGTGCTATGGAATTCTAAGCTGTGCCCTGAACCCCTCTCTGCAGCTAGAATTCCACTCTGCAATATGAATCTCACAATAGTTATATCCTTGATCTTGCTATCACTCACAAGTGTGCCACCTCCATGTCCAAGGATTCTGAAATCTCCTTATCCAACCATAATCTATTGATTTTTCACCTCTTTCTGTCTTCTCTTATATAATCAGACTCTTTTTCCACACCTGACCTTCAATCGCTTAATTATCTCCCAAGTCATCTCCTCTACATTAGCCACTCTCTTCTCTTCTCTCAATCTTGAGTCCTCAGTAAAACAATCCAACATTATATGACCCCTCCTCATGTGGCTGATTATGCCCAAAGAGCTCCCAGCCTTAGATCATTCCCATCATTTATCTCTTTTTGGCCTATACACTGTATATTCCTATAGCATTTGAACTTCAACCAACAAAGGATATTAGGCCATTTCTTCAAGAATAACATTGTTTACTAATGAGGACATGGAATTTCCATGAACAAAGAATGGCTCTTTTTTGCCAATCTCCTTCCATGAAAAAAGTGAGTGAGCCTTTTCTCTTTTCTATAGGGAGAATTGTGTCCTCTTTTTGATTTGCCTGACAGCTCAACCTTAGAGCCAACCCTGATGGTTCCCATTTGTGAATATTTCAAAAGAGGAGGTGGACTTAGAAACCTCAAGTCCTCCATCATTATTTCATCATAGGGAAGATGGATCTTTGTTCACACAAGGAAGACACCAGGACAAGTTTTCCCCAGGCATGTGTCTAAACCATCTTATTTTTAGATGGGTCAAAGTTCAATAACAGATAGAGGAATATACACCTTTCTCTGGTATGTTGAGAGAAAATAATTGTCAGAAAGTTTATGAAGCTCAGCCTTTTCTAGCACTCTTAAGCTAGAAAATATAAATAGACTCAAGGACGTTTTCTGTGGCTCTTTTCCTTCATTTAAGGATCTGGTTACCACAAATCCTGATGATATTTAGAAAAGACAAAGAAGGCTTTTACTTTCAAATGCCTCAGAGAAAATTTATGTTTACAAATAAGAAGCAGGTCTCCCCCTGCCTATAATAAAAGACAAAAAGATTCAGCCTAGTGAGATTCTTTGAGGTCTGGTAGTAAAATCTTTTAGCTTGGAAGCCCTCTTATCTTCAAAATCTGAGGTTTAAGAAAGTTTTTATATAGAAATATTAATAACATAGCATTAATTTTCCTCTCTCCTGAATTAAGATGGAGAAAATCATGCAATCATTTTGGCTTGGTCCCCTACAAATTTATGTTGCAAAACCTCAAGGAGGCTCTCACTGTTGCTAGGCAGTCCTACTATATCTTTCTTTTTTTTTTTTTTTTTTAAATTTTAAACCCTTAACTTCTGTGTATTGACTTATAGGTGGAAGATTGGTAAGGGTAGGCAATGGGGGTCAAGTGACTTGCCCAGGGTCACACAGCTGGGAAGTGTCTGAGGCCGGATTTGAACCTAGGACCTCCTGTCTCTAGGCCTGGCTCTCAATCCACTGAGCTACCCAGCTGCCCCCCTACTATATCTTTCTAATCAACGCACTATTCTACTTTACACAGTGGCTCTTCCAAACCTTTTTTGCTTCCTCCTCAAACTTTTTGTAACTCTCCCTCTAACTACTCTCTCAGCTGAGAATCTTGCCTCATACTGACAGGAAAAAAATTGAGGCTATTTGCCATGAGTTTCCTCTTCTCCCCTCTTTCTCATTTTCTATCACTCTGATGCCTTCTGCCACTATTTCCTCCTCTGTCCCTGTCCCTAAGGTCAACCCTTCTGCTTGTTCAAGTGATCCCATTCCATCTCACTTCTTCAATATTCTGTCTCCTTTGGTATCCCAGTTCTTTCATTTATTTTCAATCTGTCCCTCTCTATTGGCTCATTTCCTATTCCCAACAAACATGGCACTGTCTTCCCTCTCCTGAAAAAAACCCTCACTGGATCCTTCCAGCTCTGCTCTCATCCCATTTTTCTCTTGCCCTTTGTAGCTAAACTCCTTGAAAAGGCCATCAACAACAGGTGTGTCTATTTTCTCTCCTTTCACTCTCATGTTCACTGCTTTCAGTCTGGCTTCCAACCTTATCATTCCACCAAAACTGCTCTCTCCAGTGTTACTAAGGATCTCTTTCTCTCATTTGCCAGATCCCATGACACAGACTTCTTGGCTGTTCTGCTGACAAGACACCCCATCTCTCATCTCTGTCCTTCTCTCTGGCTATCCCTCATGTCTGTGCATTCTCCCTCCTCCACTCCAGCTACTCACCACTCATGCTTCCTTTAAATCTCAACCAAAATCCTACCTGCTACAGGAAAGTTTCCCCAAGCCCTCTTAATTCCAGTGCCTTCCCTCTGTGAATTAATTCCTATTAATCCTATACACACACATATACACACAAAGAGATTGCTTTGCATATATCAGTTTGCACGTTATCTCCTCTGTTACTAGAAGCTCCTTCAAGTCAGGGACTGTCCTTTGCCTCTTTCTGTATCTCTAGCACTTAGCATAGTGCCTGGCCCATAGTAGAGACTTAATAAATGTTTACTCAATTGAACAGGTGTAGATTGACTTCTACTTCCAGCTCACTAGTAACAGAGCTGCCAAAGGCCATGTCAGAAGCCTTTTGACAGGTTTTGGCAAATGAAGTCCTCAGAGTTCAGACAGAAGGTAGAACAACCTAATTTGCTTACTATACCTTACTCTCCATCAGCTACACTCTGTACCTGCCAAATTGGCCTGCTTGATATTCTTTGAACCTGACATTCCATCTCCCATTTCCATGGCTTTAAATTATTCCTCATGCCTGGAATGCAATCTCTTCTGATTGTTCATAGAATTCTTAGCTTCCTTCAGAGTTCAACTCAAGAGTCAGCACCTACATACAGGAAGCCTACCCTTATCCTTTCTCCATAAATGGCTTTGTATATATTCTATTTAATTTTATGTACATGCATTATTTCTCCTCAATATATCATAGCCTAAAAAAAGAATTAATTTTTTGACATTAATGTTGCCTTTGTCAGTGCCTTGTACATAGTAGGTGTGGTTCAACTAAATCACGGGATCTTCAGGGTTCATTTTGCCCACAATGGTAGGAGCCCAAGAAAAGCAAATGATAGTGGGAGGATCCCAAAGACTACCATGAGGTTAAGTGCTTTTATCTACCCCACCACCTCCACACTTAAGCTACCTTAACACCTGAAATTAAAGAAGACAAATGTAAATAAAAATTTCCCTCTCCCTAGACAAGAGTTTAATTCTGAAGCTCATCTGTTGATTCCACAACAAATATTTATGAAGTCTTTGCTATGTGCAAGGCACAGTGCCAGGAGCTAGGGCTACAAAGGCAAGAATAATACATACCCAGCCCTTCTATAGCTTATATTCTATTGGGGATGAGGAATAGAGCATAAACAAAAAAACAGTGCATGAAGGAGACAAGAGAAATAAAGGGAGAAAAAAAAGAGTATGGAAGTTGGGAGAACAATTAGGAAGCTGTTGAGAAGTGATATGGGTATATATTTATATATGTATAGAAGATAATAGATTTAGAGCTGGAAGTGACATTAGATATTATTAAATCCAATCCCCTCATTTTATAGCTGGAGAAATTGAGGCCCAGAGTGGTGATATAATTTGTTCAGGATCACAAAATTGATATATATCTGATTTGAACCCAGGTCTTCCTTACTCTTAAACCTGATGGTCTAATGATCATGTTAGCAGAGAGAAAGGGATTTATATGACAACTATTGGGAGGTAGAGTCAACACATTCTTCTAAAAATCCTGAGTAATGAATGCTATACTATCTATTTCAAAAGAAATAATATCCAGAGAGAAGATTTCAGCCTATAGATCTGCAGTAGCTTCCCCATGGAAAGAGTTCAAAGAGATCAGAGGGAAGGCTGACTGTGGTGATGAACTGATCTATAATTGTGACAGGCCAATATTGTTCTTTGTTTCCGCAACAGGCTTGTAGCTCACAGGAGCCTGGGAAACAATCTCTTTAAAAGAAGATGAAGTACAGATAATAGTCTTACCCCGTCTGAACCAAATAGGAAGGAGGCCTCTAAATCCTCTCCTTCACCCAGGTGCATCATTACCACACTCCATCAACACTGCTCATAACCTCTGACAGCTACAAGAAGGCTTCCATGATGGTATTTATTTCAGGGAATGGATTTATCAGCCATTTGTGTGACCTCAACGAGAAAATATTTGCAAGCTTAAAAGCATCAGCAGAAGCAATTCCTTTCCGTGGCTGTGTGTATGAGAAAGCCAGCACAGTCCATAGGGGGAGTTGGATGTCTTTCAGAGAAAAGTAGTAGGAAAAATATTCTTCCATCCAATTCCACCCCTAACCCATTATTAAATAAAAGGTTTTCTGCCCCGGCACAGGCAAGAAACAAATAAACAAATAAACATCCTTCTGAAACTTCATTTGCCATTTATTTTTCAATTCCTTTGTTCTTCTACCCATCTTACTTTCCTCAGACCAAGCAGATGGCTATTCAAAAGGCTGGAACAAAGCAACAAGCCCTAATTAAGTACCTGCTGTATGCCAGCTTGACATTGGGATTGTACATGCTCAACACTGGGATTCATGATCTCTGAGATAACTCTCATTTCTCAAAGAGCTTGCATTTCTGTAGGTGGGATAGATATATGCACAAGAAAAAATACAAAGAGGAGTGTGATGGTAGCAGTGTGATAATGGGGGTTGGTGGGTAGTCAAGGAGAAATCCAAGCCAAGCGCTCCAGGAAAATTTGAGAAAGAATACTATTAGTTGGGTGCATCCAAGAAAGCATCATGGAGAATACTTGCCCTATCTTGAAGGAAGAGAAGAATTCTGTGCTATGGACAAGGAAGAAGGGCATTTGGGGCATAAACACAAATTTTTAAAAAAATCATCCTATGCTTTTTTTGAAGAACCATTTGACAGTTCAAAGATGTTATTAGCTTGCCTTTCAAAAGAGGTAGTGTGGTCAGTCAGAAAGGGAATTGTCCTATAAGTAATGAAATCTAGACTTTGGCCCTCTTCTCCTATCTAATAGAGAGACTATAAGCAAGTTACTTAGCTTCTCAAACATTATTTGCTACATGTGTAACGTGAGGAGGACAATGCTATATGCCTTAGCTGCCTCTCTAGGTTTTCAACATGAAATAACAGACAAAAAACTATTTCGCTAAGTGAGAAACTAATTGTCCAGATCCACAGGCTGAAGGCCAGATGGAATAAACCTTTGGAGGAAAAGACTTACAAGTATGGAAAGATGATAGGGTTGTCATCCTATTTTAATTTGCCTTTGCTGCTGCCTCACCATCTAATGCCAGAAAAATAACTGGCATTGATATAACACTTTAGTGTTTACAAAGTACTTTATAGAAGTAATCAATTTTTCATCCAAACCCTATGGCATTTTGCATGAGAATCTATTAACTGGTAGAAAGAATGTTGAATGACAGGTAGTGATCAGAGTTGGCATGAGTTTTCAAGAAAGAGAATATTCTTCATTTCTTCTCACAAAAACATGTAGTTCCATATTCCAAGGAGGAGAAAGAGAAAGAATCTGCTTAAAATATATAGGGGAACAATCGATAAATGGGCAAGGGACATGAATAGGCAATTTTCAGATAAAGAAATCAAAACTATCGATAAGCACATGAGAAAGTGTTCTAAATCTCTAATAATTAGAGAAATGCAAATCAAAACATTTCTGAGGTATCACCTCACACATAGCAGATTGGCTAAAATGATAGCAGGTGAGAGTAATAAATGTTGGAGGGAATGTGGCAAAATTGGGGCATTAATGCATTGCTGGTGGAGTTGTGAACTGATCTAAGCATTCTGGATGGCAATTTGGAACTATGCCCAAAGAGCTCTAAAAGAGTTCCTGCCCTTGGATCCAGACATAACATTGTTGGATTTTATCCCCAAAGAGATCATAGATAAAAAGACATATATAAAAATATTTATAGCCGTGCTTTTTGTGGTGGCAAAAAAACTGGGGAATGGCTGAACAAATTGTGGTATATGCTGGTGATGGGATACTATTATGCTCAAAGGAATAATGAACTGGAGGAATTCCATGTGAATTGGAAAGACCTCCAGGACTTGGAGAGTGAAAAAAGCAGAACCAGAAGAACATTATACACAGAGACTGATACACTGTGGTAAAACCGAATGTAACAGACTTCTGTACTAGCAGCAATGCAATGACTCAGGACAATTCTGAGGGATTTATAAAAAAGAAAGCTACCCACATTTAGAGGAAGAACTACAGGAGTGGAAACACAGAAGAAAAACAACTGCTTGAACACATGGGTTGATGTGGACATGATTGGGGTTGTAGACTCGAAACAACCACACCAATGTAACTATCAATAATATGTAAATAAGTCTTGATAGATGACACATGTTAAAACCAGTGGAAATGTGCATTGGCTATGGGGGGGGGGGGGTTGAAGGGAGGGTGAAGGGGAAAGTAAAAACATGAATCATGCATGTAACCATGGAAAATTTTTCTAAAAAAATAAAATATTTAAATGAAAAAATAAACATAACTTGATTCTTTTATGAGTTTAAAATATATATATATATATATGGGAAGCTGAATTTTATATGCCCTTGATTTCTAATTTACTTCTTTAGAAATTTTGGGGAATTTCTCCTTGGGTAAAATTAGATCACTCTCTTGATTAAGAGAGATCTACTTCACTACAACTCAGCTTTCATTCACTCTCGTGAATGAATATTTTTTGGTATTTTTAATCTGTAGAATTTCTCCATTTTTGATAGCTGTCTGCTTGGATGAATGGGTTTACTCATTATTCACTATATGTGAAAGTCTTTTGTGTAACCAGCATTTTGCTAGAAGGAGTCAAGTCAGTGGATATAAGCTAATGATAACTCTCCTCCTTGAGATATACAAGCCAAGAAGGTTACTATTTGTTCTAAACTGATTGTGTCCCTAAACCAAAATAATATGGGAAAAGGGGACAGATAGATATAATTCTAGTTCTCTAAAGAGGACAGAATGGCCAACTTCCAGGTTTCTTCTATTTCCCCAAGGCAAGAATCAAAGTGTCTCTTAGAAATGAATAGATAAGATTCCAGAGATATTAATGCCTCCCCTCAATCCCTCTGTTTATACATTTATGCATCTTATGTAGATATACACACCTTAAGGGCAACATATATCTTATACAGTCATTTTTCTTGAGCTCTCCAATAACACTGCTAAGTATGTCCTACTGCGTTTTTAGATCTATTTTACAGAGGAGGAAACTGAATCTTAGAAAGATCAAGTAACTTGCCAGTGATTACAAAGCTAGTAGTAGTTGTGGCAGCAAGGTTGCTAGAGTACTAGGTCTGGAGTCAGGAAGATCTCAGATCAAATTCAATCTCAGAAATTTACTAGCTGAGTGAACCTGGGCAAGTAAACTCTTGTTTGCCTCAGTTTCTTCAATTGTAAAATGAGGATAATAATAGTACCTACCTACAGAGTGTTTTGATGATCAAATGTGATAATATTTATAAAAGTGCTCAGCGCAGTGCCTTGTATATATTAGGTGCTATAAAAATGCTTCTTCCCTTCCCACCATTCCAGTATATGTCAGAGGGAGGATCTGAGCCTGGGTCTTCATGATCCCAAGCCCAGCACTTTTATTTCACCATATTGCTCATCTTACCTCTCTCCATCTCTGTCTGTCTCTGTTTCTGTCTCTGTCTCTCTCTCTGTGTCTCTCTTTGTCTTTCTGTCTGTCTCTCTTTGTCTCTGTCTCTCTCTATTTCTGTCTCTCTTTCTGAATATAAGACCAGGTGATGGGCATTCAACGACAGGATGCTGCTTCATCTTTGTGATAAAAATCAGTCAGTTAATATAAAAATATTCATTGGATGCCTATGTATTGCTAAGTATTATGTCAGGTGCTGTGGGAGAGATAAATGTGTATGGATTAATGTTGGAAACCAGCACTCTCTTGGTTCAGTTTGAAATTGGGACAAAACGAGGCACTCATAAATCATTAGATAGTTAACAGGAGGCTTAATTTTCCTGGACACTACACATTTATGCAAGAGGGATAGAATGACACTTAGATTCTCTGGATAAGGTGGCAGGCCTCTTGCTGCCACTATTATAAGAGGGCACTGTCCCAGGCCCTGTTTTGAGCTTCCAGACATTGTTCCTGGAAATTCAAGGTCACAACACCTGCAAAATCGAGGCTGGGAAAGAAGCCAGAGCTTCTGTTTTAACCACCTGGCAGATGTCGATATCTTCCCTTTCAGTGACTTGTTCCTGGACATGTGTACCCTTATCTTTCCCTCCTTCTTTTTGTAAAACTCCATTTTTCTACACAGCTTACGTATTCATGTTCTAAAGAAGATTGCCAAAATTGACGCTATAGGCTCTCTTGACTTTTCATACAGCTAAGCCTGCTCTCAGACCATAAATAAAATCTGCTGATAATTATCTCTGTATATTGATTCAGTGATTGGCAGTTGTACCTAATCAATAGAGCCCTCAGATAATTTTCATCATATCATCATTTGGAAATCTAGTCTAGGAATCAAGGCAAGAGATGATAAAGGGTATATTAACTGCATGGCCTTCAGAATTCAGTGAGAAGGGCCCCAACCACTCATCTTAGTACTTTTTTATGCTTTTAGGTGACCAGGAAGTTGTGTCAAAGAAGCCAAAGCCAATAAACAAAAGAATAAATCAAATCCTCATTTGGAACGTTTGCTGATTTCCAAGATATAAATAACCATACTAGAAATTTAACAACCAGTTCCTTGGAGCACTCATAATCAGCTCTCTTGAGCTAGGTAGGACTGTCTCCATAACATCTTTGTGTGTAGGTGGTAGGTTCAATGAACAGCCAAAGCAGACTAAACTTTCAGAGCAGGAAAATGCCAGGTAGAGTAACTTTCAGCATTCTTCTTTCTAGGATTTAGGGGAAGGGGGAGAGTCTTTTTTTTTTCAACCCTTTCATAATGGCAACTATTAATTTGAAGCTTAAAATGTATTTTTCCACACTGTCACTCCCTTGTGACTTTTAACTGGCCTCATGCCTTCATTGGCTGATGATTTATTTCTAGGAGCAGGTGAATCCTGCATTCATATACCAATCTTGGAGACCATTTGTCTAAGCTGCAAGTCCCAAGGATCAGCTCCACTGACAAAACTTCTCAGCTTTCTAGAATAAGGAACACTCTCTCCCTTATCTTCTATTTATAAGTCTTAAATAACGTATACAAACAACTTAGCATTTCTGCTGACCAACAAAATTTTATGGTAGATTTATTAGACTTAACTGATAGCAATAGCAATAGATACAAACAAAAGCTGACACAACTGGCTAACTGGAAGAAGGAAACAGTAAGTGCTGAGGTTAAGACTTTAAAAAGCCTTCTGACTCCCAGGCCAGCACTCATTCGATGACTTTATGATGCCTTTCAAGATTAGTGGAATATGGGAGCAGCTGGAGGGGGGGGGCTCAGTGGATAGAGAATCAGGCCTGGAGATGGGAGGTCCTGGGTTAAAATCTGGCCTCTAATACTTCTTAGCTGTGTGACCCTGGACAAGTCACTAAAACCCAGTGGCCTAGGCCTTATTATTCTGCTGCTTTGGAACTGATATTTAGTATTGATTCTAAGATAGAAAGTAAAGATTGAAAAGAAAAAAAAAAGATTAATGGAGTATCCCAAGAAGGCTTCTAGAACTCTAAACAATCACCCTAGTGCAAATATTAATAATATAGAAATAAGTCTTGATCAATGACACATGTAAAGCCCTGTGGAATGGTTCATTGGCTATGAGAGGGGGGTAGAAGGAGGGGAGGGAAAGAACACAAATCATGTAAGCATGGAAAAATATTCTAAAATAAATAAATAAATAAACCTTTAAAAAAAGGAAGGCTTCTAGAACAGCAAGACTTGAGCTGACTTTCAAGGGACAGGTACATCTTCTTGGATCATTGGATAGGAGGAAGGAGGACATGTTGTCACATCATTAGTAAGAATCAGCCCTTATAGAACTGGGCTAATAACACACACACACACACACACACACACACACACACACACACACACGTGCTTTCTATGACAATAAGACACTTTCCAGTGTTGCTATGGCTGAAAAATATTCTTCACCCTATATCACCTTGCCTTGAGCTTCTTCAAACTTAGATAAGCTGGCCCCTCAAACAACAACACAAAATCCATTGCTAGGTCCATACTTGAAGCCCTCACCAGCTGAGCAGAACTTGCTAGAACCTACACTTTGATGGTATAGTTTTTAACATTGCAGGGTCAACTCTGTGCCATAGTGAAACACTGGCATGGGCTATGAGTGGAGGAATTATTATTAATGGCTATAAAAATGTTACTCATAAAAAAGTACATGCCGAATATATAACAAAAATAAGAAGAAAAACTTCATCTTAGGTGGAAGATGATAGCTTCTTCCCAAGATATATTCAAGATTGAATAGTATAAAAGAAAAAGTACTGGAATTCAAAATGTTAGGACAGGAATTCAAATGCATACTTGGCTACTTCAGCCTCTCTGGGAAAATTTCTTTATCTATGAAGTGAGAAAGCTGAAATGTTATTATTCAGTTGTTTTCAGTTTTGTCTGACTTTTCACAACCCCATTTAGGCTTTCTTGGCAAAGTGGTTTGCTATTTCCTTCTCCAGCTCATTTGATAATTGAGGAAACTGAGGCAAACAGGATTAAGTGACTTGTTCAAGATCATAAAGCTAGTAAGAATCTGAGACTAGATTTGAACTGAAGAAGGTGAGTCTTCTGGATTCTAAGCTCTCTACTCTACTGTACCACTTGGCTGCCTAGATGGCATGCAAGCTCCCTTCTACTTCAAAATCTATAAAAGAAGATAACTGTCAAGATTAATCCTGTTAGGTGAAGAATACCTTATATTTATATAAGACTTTAGGGTTTATGAGACATTTAACATTTGCTGACTCATTTGATCCTCACAACCACCTTGAGTGGTGGATGCTATCATGCTCCCAATTTTCCAGAAAAGGAAACTGAAGAATTAGACTGTCTAAATGACTTGATCATAGTTACACAGTAAGTGTTCAAAGCAAGATCTGAACCTAAATCATTTTAACCACAAGTTTAGAGTTTTTTCCACTTTACCATAATGTGACTCAAGATAGTAGTCCTGAGAAAGGAAAAAGGTAAAGAGTCAAATGGATGAAAACAGATATTCAAAGTCATGGGGAAAAAAAGCAGACATAATTTACAATAAGCCTAGATATCCAGTGTGATTCTAGACAATATGTTATTTAGAGCAGGGGTTGGCAAACTGCAGTCTATGGGCCAAATATAGTCTACAGCTGTTTGTGTACTGCTTATGACCATTCTTAGCATGGGGGCCTCAGAAAAAACAGGTGGCGGGATGGATTTGGCGTATGGGCCATAGCTTGCCAACCCTTGACAGTAACAAGCTCAGGGAAGAAAATCAGTAAAGCTGGGAAGAGGACAACAGATCTTATGCCACAAACCAAGGAAAGCAGGCTGTGTCTAGACTTGGTAAAAGTGAACCAAAATTATCAAGAAGTTAATTTAGAACAGCACAAATGCAAAGCCAAGACTGAGTATTGCAGGATGAAACTGAAAAGCAAATTGAGTTCTCCAACAAACCCTGTGAGGTATGGAAGGTTGATTTACTGAAAGACTGATTCTGTAATTTCCCTTTGCTTAGGTTTATATATAAGTAGATATATTCCTCAAAGCGGAATTTGAAAGGATTTTTCATTTTTCATACACAAAAGTCAAGCATAGTCTATCAAACTATGGAATGTTTTAGAAATAGAACATGAAGCTAAGTTTGGAATGTGTCCACTAAGGATCTCATTGAGGAGAACATTAGCTTTTTTGGACACCCCCTCACACTGTTAACTCATATTGAAGTTGGAATCCATAATATTTTTTTTTCAGGCAAACAATTCTCAATCATGCCTGCTTGACTCCTGTGCTTGCTAAATTGATTTAGAACTCAAGTTCTAAATCTAAAAAAGTAAAACTTTGCATTTATTATCCATTATTGAATTTTATCATTAAGAGGAAAAAATGATGAAGCGATGGAAGGAAGGAACAAATGAATGAAGGGATGAAGGGATGAAAGAATGAAGGAACGAAGGAAGGGAGAAATGGAGGGATCGAGGAAAGGAGCATCTGTTGGTCACTTACTATGTGCTAAGCACAAGCAAAAATAAAGACAGTCTATGCCTTCAAAGAGCTTACATTCAAATAATAGGAAAACACAAAAGGGAACTGAAAAGCTGCTAGGGTGGAGGGAAGAGGGGTATAAGAGAGAATAGTTTTAAAGTCTAGAAAATCAGATCATGGCTGAGGGAGCAATGAAGACAAATCAGTTCAGAATTTTCTACTAAATGGAGATTCCACAAACTCATCAATGGGAAAAGTGAGGCAGGCCTTGGTAAAGGAATATTCAAGTGTGAGTAGACCCTAATAGTAGGACTATTAGGCTTTTCCTGGACAAAGCAGTCTCAGGTACTGAGGGGAGTTGTAGGATGTGCCAGCAATAGAAAAGACATGGCTTTCAAATCCAGAAAGTCAGTGATAGGACCAGGAGGGAAATAATGTCTTGGATTTGTAAGTCTAGAAGACTTAGGTTTAAATTTTTCCTTAATTACTATAACTTTAAATAAGTTATTTAACTTTTCTTACCTTCAGTTTTTTCAACTGTAAAACAAAATTCATAGTACTTACCTATCTCTCAAGTCTGTTGAGGCTAAAATGTGCAAGACACTTGGTAACCTTCAAAGGTTTTTATGAAGTACTGTTATTACTAGAGCAACTTGGTGATACACATTGGTGGATACAGATTGGTGATACTGGGTCTGAGGGCAGGAAGACTCATCTTCCTGAGTTCAAATCAGGCCTGAGACACTTACTAGCTGTGTGATTTGTTAAAATTTAACACTAGCCTGGACTCTTTCTTTGGTCCCTTAGAATAAACTTTGGATTTTAAATGGAGAATATTGATATTAAGTTTGAAGTTACAATTTATCCCACCTTCTGATTGAATTAAAAATGCAGACAAAGCCTGTTTATCTGAAAACAAACTATTTATGATAGTGGAGCAAAGGAAAACGTCTCCTGATTCCAGACTTCTGAAAGACCCTTGTCTCTTGCCCCTCCTGATTCTTGGAGTCCAGAAAACCTGTCTCTTGGCCAAAGTGAGTATGGAGTCCTCCAATTGGAGGTGCTTTGGAAAGGGATATCATGAAGAGCATAAATTGGAATCCCAAAAGAAAGTGGGCCTTTTTGGATGGGAATCCAGAGTGAGAAGGTGCCTCTGTAGGCTGGGCTCTTAGCAATCTGCTTTTCAGCCGGCTCTTGGAAGGGTCTTGCTAAGGAAATCGCCAGCCCCACATGGCTGGTAGCCTTTTCTTTCTCTGACTTGGTTTTTATTAATTAATAAATAATTAAATTAATATGCAGCCTCCAGAGAATTTTAATCATAACAGACCCTGGGCAAGTCATTGTTTGCCTCAGTTCTTCCCTGTAAAATGAGTTGGAGAAAGAAATGACAAACAATTCCAGTATCTTTGCCAAGAAATCTTCAAATGGGGTTATGAAGAGTTGAACATGACAGGAAAACACCTGAACAATAATGAAAATTATTATTATCACTCCATCATGAGAAAACACAGAAGGAATACTGGCAAAAAAAAAGCCAAAAAGGTTTCTTTTTAATGAAACAGATTAAATTTAGACTGAGATTCCTAGTATGTGGGAACCTTTCAAGATCAGTCCCTATGTTGATCTCAGTGCTCTGCCCCTTTCCAGAATCAATTTGGCTATGTTGCATCCTGGACTTTATCCTAGAAGTACAAAATGAAACCAGTAAATTGATGGAGACTATCCTCTGCCTCAGGGGTCACATTGTTGAGCCTAGATGCACCATCTTCCATCTGTCGACTTTGAAGCTGGAGGCTTCCTGGCACATGAGTGCAGGAGAAGAGCCACCATGGAGCAGCTCTTTCCATTCTTTTACCCATGATTTAACCTGGGCCCCAAGACTGGTAAATGAGGCCAAGGTGCAGTCATTTAAAGGCCTTGTACTATTTATTTTATTGTTTAGTTCAGTCTGGAGGGGTAGCATTTGTCTGATGGAGAGAGTGCTATTGCTTCCTGGCTATCTTTTATACTGTATTGAATTAGCAATAGGGGTGCAATCAGCACTTCCAAAAAGTGCTGATTGTCCATTCTGTTCTAGCCATGTTAATCAATGTTAATTACAGAGCAAGTACAGGGGTTAACAAATTATATTGGGCTTAATTAAGCTTGTCAGTAACAAATGGCATAACCTTTATGTGTAGAACTGGTTAAAGAAGCCAAGAGGAGTAAGCCAGAGTATTACATAATAATAGAACAGAGACCCACAAATTATCCTATAATGGTAAAACTTCTTACCTATACTCCAATAATGGAATCAATGGGCGATCTCATTAAAAATGGCAGATACTCTTTCCAAAGTTGTAGATGTCTGTACCATCCCATCTATCCTGTCTTATTCTTGTTCGTGTCCTCATATAAATTCAATTCTGGGGTCAATCCAACATTCTGGGGGGGCTTCTTCCAGTTGTCTTGACATCACTAGCAAACTATAGCACACTCGGACTTATCCTATGTTTAGTATTCTCTCTGGGACACAAATGTTACCTTTCGAGACTGAAACTCAGCCTAAAACGTAGCCAGCTCATTTTCTTTATAACAACAAGGTAAAATTGAGAGGTTTACTAATGGATATCATAGTTAGCAAACATTTATTGAACATTTACTGTGTCAGTGATCCATGCCTATTCTTTTTTTCTCATTATGCTAGGGTCCTGATGACCCTTAGATTCTGGGAGATTATAAGAAGAC
The DNA here is from genome assembly GCF_016433145.1 of Gracilinanus agilis. Classification (NCBI taxonomy): domain Eukaryota; kingdom Metazoa; phylum Chordata; class Mammalia; order Didelphimorphia; family Didelphidae; genus Gracilinanus; species Gracilinanus agilis. The sequence goes on along the minus strand of NC_058131.1, from coordinate 137,465,876 downwards.
ATACAAGTTCTGGCAGGTGCTGGAAAACTGGAAGAGCTTTAACTGGGGTTTTCTCCCATCCAAAAGAGTCTAGCTGCCTAATTGGAGAAGCTCATTGCTAGGCTGGCTACAGAGTGATGAAATTTCTGGCCACAGAAACTCATGAAACTTGCCAAATAGGTTGTAGTCTGGTTGTAATCTATCTAGATAGAGAGAACAGATAACAAAAATGAAATCATGGATCCTTTGACTCAATAAATGCATTAAATGCATATTCAGTATAAGGTGCTATCCTAGGCACTGTCCAAAAATAAAAATAAGACAGTCCCTGTTCTCTTGGTGCTTATATTCCACTAGAAGTAAGAGTCCCATAAAAGTGATTTAGAAAGGAAATGACATAGAAGTTCACAGGAAAGAACAATATGGGCTAGAACAATTAAGGAAGAGGTGAGAATGGAGGAAAGGAAAGGTGTAAATAAATAAAAGGGAAGGTGTAGTATAGATTGACAGGAATCACCTGACTTAAGGAACTGAGGACAATGAACAGACCAGTTAGGCTGAAGTGGAGAATCTATAGAATTTAATTTATAAGTATAGAGCTGGAATTTAGAGATTATTTTCTCAAACCACCTTTTGTACAGAGAAAGAAACTAAGGTCTGGAGAGTTGAAAAGTATTCACCCAATGTCATACAGATCATAAGTAGCAGAGTCCAAGTCCTCTGACTCCAGATCCTTAGATGTTTTTACTGTACTACAATTTATACAGGGAGAAAGGAGTAGTGGAATATTGTTGCTCATTGTTGAAGAGAACCAATGACATCTCAGGGTGATGTCCTGACTTGCATGTGAATTGAATGTAAGTTAGGCAGAGTTGCAAAAGTCATCAGATTCACTCTCTCTTCTAAAGTCATTGAAGTCCAGTGGCAAGACAAAGGTTCAGACAACTAGAGATGACCTGGGATGCAGTGGATGACCGTGGCATCTTCCTAACAAGCTCTCAGAACTCCACTGCTATCTTTCATGGTCATTGGAACAAATTGTTCTCATCTGCCCATTATACTGGGGGAAGTCTTCACATATTTGGAGTAGATATCCCCCTAACTCACTGATGGTTTTGAGACTTGCTTGTTATCCACATCCTGGTTTAGCCCATCTGCCAGGATGGTTTCATGGGGTGTGACCTCTGCACATACTACAACTTCTTAGAGTCACAGATGAGAGTTGGATGAGAGGTGGACAACAAAGTTAGATGAACAGAGCAAAGATGGTGGCGTGGAAGCACTGGAAAGCTGGAACCACTCTGAGAATCCTCTCAAGTTAATCTTAAGATAATGCCTCAAAAAGAATACTGGAGTGGCAGAACTAAAAAGAGGATGGAGTGAAGTAACTCTCCTGTAGAAAACAATTTGAAATGTAGGCAGAGAGGGTCTTCTTCACTGGGGTGAGAGGGGGATGGGAAGCAAAGCTGTGCCCTGAGGAGTACAAGCCACCTACCCCAAACCTACTGCTCCAGGTTCTGAATCTAGGCATGAGCCAAACCAACTTTGAGACCCTGAGATCCTGCCTAAGCCAACAGCAGAGCACCTCACATCCACCCCTCTAAGCTCTGGGCTCTAGTGCAAACCTGCTGTCAGGTCCAAAACCTAGTTCAAAGCAGTCCATAGAGCCTAGCCTGTTCAAGCCTAAGGGGAGGCCTAGAGCCCTTGCCAAAGCCTGTGGTGAGACCCAAAGCTCCCAAGCTCCATTGCAGGGCAGTCCATATAGTGCTGGGTTGGTGTAGACCCAGAGTGAGGCTCTGAGTCACTGTCCAAGCCAGCAGTGAAGAACTGAACCCCAGCACAAGATCAGCACAAGGCAGTCTGTGCTGGCTGGCACTAGCCTAAGGGGAGACCCAGAGCCTTTCCAGAGCCTGCTGCAAGGCCCCAAGTCTGAGGGCAAGGCAGTTTTCAGTGTGCCTGACACAGAGTGAGGCCCAGAGCACCTGCCCAGGCTTGAGGTGAGGCTCTGAGCCCCAACCCAAGGTAGCTTGTGGTGCTCTGAGCTTTGTAAGCCATCAGCATTCCCTAGAGGAGATTGAATCAGCAATGAGAGTTGGCTTTTAGAGCTTCCAGGACACAGGCCATTATATCACCTCAGAAGAACTGAAACTTGAAGAAACCCAGAACTAGCTGAGGGTAGTAGCAAGGAAAAACTGAAGTTTAAGAGAGTTCCCCCTCTGCCCTGAGAACCACCTTTGAGATAAGAGTGTACCTCTGAGATAAGAATTTTTTTTTGAAGTTAAACATTTATTAATAATCATTTTTAACATGGTTACATGATTCATGCTCCTACTTTCCCCTTCACCTCCCGCACTCCCCCCACCCATGGCCAATGCACATTTCCACTAGTTTTGTCATGTGTCCTTGATCAAGACCTATTTCCAAATTGTTGTTAGTTGCATTGGTGTGGTAGTTTCGAGTCCACATCCCCAATCATGTCCACCCGAGATAAGAATTTTTTAAAAAAAGGCTGGGAAAAGGAACTAATAGCAAATAAACAAACAAACAAAAAATCTTAACTATAGGAAATTTTTATGGAGACAAAGAAGAATAAGGCACAGATGCAGAAAGGGACAGTATGACCAAAGAAGTCACATGTAAAACTTCCAAGGAAAGTGAGAATTGGTCTCAGGCTCTGGAGGAGCTCAAAAAGGAATTAAAACACCAAATAAGAGAGTCTGAAGAAAAATGGGGAAGAGAAATGAAAGTAATGCAAAAAGAAAATAGCTCAAAAAAGCAGAATTAGCCAAATGGAAAAAGAGGGACAAATCCAGTGAAGAAAAGAGTTCCATAAAAAGTAGAATTGACCAAATAAAAAGGAGGTTTAAAAGCTCATAGAAGAAATTCATTTCTTAAAAATTAGAATTGGCCTAATAGAAACTAGTGATGTCATAAGACATCAAGAAACAAAACAAAATCAAAAGAATGAAAAAAATATGTAAGGGTTAAACAAGGAGTTTTGACAAAATAAGAGAGCAGCTTTTAATAATTTAAGTTATAATGAGAACATAGTAAAGTTGTAAATTAATATTATCCCTTTAAGCCAGAGAAAAGAAAACTTCTAGCAGCTATCAACAATTAACAATTTAGTTTAATTAAAATAGAGATAGTAAAAGAATATAGTAAAATGAATATAGTAAAGGAGAGAAATATAGGAAAGAGATAAAGAAATTTCCTAATGTCTATACTAATTATCCTATAACTACCTATAATCACTACCTAAAACTGCCTATATCTACCTATAACTGCCTATAACTACCACTAATAACAACCACCCCACAAAGTTTCAACCCAATCCAGCCCAATCAAAACTAACCCAATCAGTGTTTAATAACTCCAATTAGGTCTGTCAACATAGACCAGCTACCTTCCAAAAAGTTCAAGAAAGAAAAAAAAAACCAACAGCCCAAACCAAAAACCAAAACCCCAAAAACCAAACAGCCTCTAAAGGCTAAAGTCAAAAAGCCCTTTCAGTAAGCTCAGGCCTGCCTTTTATATTCCAACAATACCATGTCTTCCAACTGCCTTCCCTGTCATTCAAGGTGGCATCCATCACTTCCCAGATTATGAATATAACAGCATGAAACTAAAAAACTAGAAAAAAAAACAAATTAAAAATCTTCAACTAATGATTATAAATCCTAAAAATCAAAAAGAGAAATTAATAAAATTTAAAGTAAGAGAACTATTAAACTAATAGATAAAATTAGAAGTTGGTTTTATGAAAAAAAACTAAATAAAATAGGTAGAGCATTGGTTAATTTGATTAATGGAATAAAAGAAGAAAATCAAATTAAAAGTATCAGAAATGAAAAGGGTAAATTAACCAGCAATGAAGAGAAAATTAAAGCAATCATTAAGAGCTATTTTGCCCAATTATATGACAATAAATCTGACAATCTAGGTGAAATGGATGAATATTTACAAAAATATAAATTGCCCAGGTTAACAAAAGAGGAAACGGAATACTTAAGTAATCCTATTTCAGAAAAAAGAAACTGATTAAGCTATCACTGACCTCCCCAAGAAAAAATCCCCAGGGCCAGAATGGATTCACAAATGAATTCTATCAAACAAAAAAATCCTATTAAACTAGGATTAAACAATTAATTCTAGTACTATATAAACTATTTGGCAAACTAGGCAAAGAAGCAGTCCTACCAAATTCTTTTTATGACACAAATATGGTACTGAAACCTAAGCTAGGAAGACCAAAAAGAGAAAGAAAATTGTAGATCAATTTCCTTAATGAATATCTATGTAAAAATCTTAATAAAATACTAGCAAAGAAACTATAGCAATATGTCCCTAGCATTATTTACTACAACCAGGTGGGATGCAAGGTTCATTTGATATTAGGAAAACTATCAACATAATTGATCATATCAATAACCAAACTAATAGAAATCACCCAATTATCTTAATAGATACAGAAAAAGCCTTTGACGAAATACAACATCCATTCCTACTAAAAACACTAGGAAGCAGGGGGGGAGGAGGGGGGCAGCTGGGTAGCTCAGTGGATTGAGAGCCAGGCCTAGAGACGGGAGGTCCTAGGTTCAAATTTGGCCTCAGACACTTCCCAGCTGTGTGACCCTGGGCAAGTCACTTGACCCCCATTGCCTACCCTTACCACTCTTCTGCCTTGGAGCCAATACACAGTATTGACTCCAAGATGGAAGGTAAGGGTTTAAAAACAAAACAAAACAAAACACTAGGAAGAGGGGCAGCTGAGTAACTCAGTGGATTGAGAGTGATAGAGATGGGAGGTCCTAGGTTCAAATTTGACCTCAGATACTTCCCAGCAGTGTGACCCTGGGCAAGTCACTTAACCCTCATTGCCTACCCTTACCACTCTTCTGCCTTGGAGCCAATGCACAGTATTAACTCCAAGATGGAAGGTAAGGCTTTAAAAAAACAAACACTAGGAAGCATAGGAATAAAAGGGGCTTTTCTTAAAATAGTAAATAGTATCTATCTAAAACCATCAGCAAGTATCATCTGCAAAGGGGATAAATTAAAAGTCTTCCCAATAAGATCAGGAGTAAAGCAAAGATGCCATTATCACTACTATTATTTAATATTCTACTAGAAATGCTAGTTTTAGCAATAAAAAAGGAAAGAAAATTGAAAGAGATAAAGGAGTGTGAAAGAGAATTCTTTACTCTATTGTCTATCCTGAGTTAACACTAACTTAAGTACCTCACTAGGATTAACCCTCCTTTGTCTACCTTTTGATTAAATCAACAGGAGCTTGAACTAAGTGAAGGAGCTTACAAACCACTTAGTGAATTCACACCCTACTAAGTGCTTGGTGAAAAGCCAACAAGATACTTGGAGTGCTCCACTCTTTTTTCTAACTCAGTCAGAAATTTGTAAATTCTTTTAAGAGTTCACACCCTCAGAAATTGTGAACCCTTTCAATGAGTAGTCACCCCTCCAGAAGGTAGGAACTGGTTCCCACAAACACTGCCTCCAAGGCAGTGCTAGACTATTTGGAAGCTGTGATTGGCCCCTGTGAAGATGTGCAGGAACAGGGAGTCACCATAAAAGCAAGCTCTGAACTCAGTCTGGGAAAATGGTCTTGGAGAAGATTGTCTGAAGAGATTGTGTTCTGGAGATAACCTTCTAACTGGGGAGAGGCTTCAAGGGAGCTTGCTGGAGATTGTGGCTTGGCTTGGATCGTGAGCTTGGAGCTGGGCTTCAACTTAGACTCTGTCTCCTGAACTATTTTGTTGGGTGAGTGAAAGGCTGACTACTTTCCTAGTTTCCTAAGAGACTAGCTTCCATCTTGGAGGAGGTCTCGTGGTTACTCACCACCAGTCTTCCTGGTTGAGAGCTTTAGGTTGCTATCCCCCGCCCTCACATTTTTCTTCTTTATTATTTCCCATTTGTAAATAAATTTCTAACTCGAAATATAATAAATATTGGTGATCACATAATTTCATAAAATTATTATCCAACCATTAAATTTAACCCTTATAGTAGGCAATGAGAAAACTATTTGCAGATGATATAATGGTATATTTAGAGAATCCTAGAAAGTCAACTAAAAAACTAGTTGAAATAATTCATAACTTTAGCAAAGTTGCAGGAAACAAAATAAACACACATAAATCATCAGCATTTCTATATATTACCAACAAAGTCTATATGTTACCAAAAAAGCAGCAAGAGATAAAAAAGAGAAATTCCATTTAAAATAACTCTAGGCAACATAAAATAATTGGAAATATATTTGCCAAGACAAACATAGAAATTATATGAACACTATTACAAAAAAAAATCTCACACAAATAAGTCAGATTTAAACAATTGGAAAAATAGTAATTGATCATGGATAGGCTGAGCTAATAAAATTAAAATGATAATTCTACTTAAATTAATTTACTTATTCAGTGCTATAACAAACATACTACCAAAAAACTACTTTATAGAACTAGAAAAGATAATAACAAAATTAATCTGGAAGAACAAAAGATCAAGAATATCAGGAGAATTAATGGGGGAAAAATGTGAAGGAAGGTGGCTTAGTAGTACCAGATTTCAAACTTTAGCATAAAGAAGTAAGCATCAAAACAACCTGGTACTGATTAAGAAATAGAATAGTTGATTAATGGAATAAATTAGGGGTAAATGATTTTAGCAACCTCGAGTTTGGTAAACTCAAAGATCCCAGGTTTGAGGATAAAAACTCACTTTTTGACAAAAACTGCTGAGAAAATTGGAAAACAGTATGGAAGAAACTAGGTATAGACCATAGGTATAGGTATATATACCCCAGACAATAGATATAGACACCCTATACCAAGACAAGGTCAAAATGAGTATACGATTTAGATGTAAAGGGTGATACATTAAATAAATTAAGGGAACATAGAACAGTTTACCTGTCAGATCTATGGAAAAGGGAAGATTTTATGACCAAATAAGAGCTAGAGAACATTACAAGATGTAAAATGAATAATTCTGAATATATTAAATTAAATTCTATTTGTACAAACAAAAACAATGTAATCAAGATTAGAAGAGAAACAACAAAGTAGGAAAAATTTTATGACAAATTTCTCTGTTAAAGGTCTCATTTCTCAGATATTATAGAGAACTAGGTCAAATTTATAAGAATACAATTCATTCCCCAATTTAAAAATACACTAAGGCTATGAACAAGCAGTTTTCAAATGAAGAAATCGAAGATATCAATAACCATATCAAAGAATATTCTAAATCTCTTTTGAGTAGAGAAATGCAAATTAAAACAACTCTGAGGTACCACCTCATATCTATCAAATTGGCCAATATGACAGTAAAGGAAAGTGATAAATGTTGGAGGGAATATGGCAAAATTGGAACATAAATGCATTTTTAGAATTGTGAACTGATCCAACCATTCTGGAAGGCAATTTGGAACTATGCCCAAAGGGTTATAAAACTGTACATACCCTTTGAACCACTACTGGGTCTGTCTCCCAAAAAGATTTTAAAAAAAAAAGGGAAAGCATCTATTTGTACAAAAATATTTATAGTTGCTCTTTTTGTGATGGGAAAGAATTGGAAATTGAAGGGACGCCCATCAACTGGGGAATGGCTGAACATATTGTGTTGTGTGTTGGTGATGGAATACTATTGTGCTATAAGAAAATGATGAATAGGATAATTTCAGAAAAAGCTGGAATGACCTGCATGAAGTGATGTAGAGTGAAATAAGCAGAACCAGAACATTGTACACAGTAACAGCAATATATTATAGAATGATCAACTGTGAAAAGCTTAGCTACATTGTATTGCTTAGCAATAAAATGAGGCAAGACAATTCTGAGGGACTTATGACAAAGAATACTGTCTACCTCCAGAGAAAGAACTGTTGGAATCAGAATGCAGATCAAAGAATACAATTTTTCCCTTTAATTTGGAGGATTTTTTTTTGGTAGGGGGTAGTTTTATATGAATATTCCCTTACAAAAATGAATTACATGGAAATATATTTTGCATGATAAGACATGTATAACCCAGATTATTAGCTCGAGGAAAGGTGAGGAAAGGGAGGAAAGGAGACAATTTGAATCATATAACTTCAGAAAACTTAAGTGGAAAATTATTATTACATGTAACAGGTAAAATAAAATATCTTTACCAAAAAAAAAAAAAAAGAATGAGTGAGCACCCCTGAAAAGGATTCAGCAAGCCCTCACATCAGAGGTGCTAGTCCTCCATGAATACTGTATAAACCACAGTGGAACATAAGAGTTATGGAATTCCAGAAGTAGTCTGCACCCTATCCTTTCACTTCTTTACTATCCCTTCTCTCCATAGTCTGTAGCAATCTAGATTCTGCCTTTATCACTGTAATGAAAGTGTTCTTTCAAAGCTCCCTGGTGAGTTCCTAATGATTAAACACAGTACCCTTATCTTACTGCTCATTCTGAACTTGATACGATTAATCATGCCATGCATTTGGATACTCTAACCTCCCTTGGCTTCCAAGGCCCTATACTCTCCTGGTACTCCTGTTACCTGTTTTAGTTCCTTTTTTTGTTTCTGCCTTCCTCCAACCTTTCTTTTTAATATTGGCATTTCCCATTGAGAGGATTATGGAAAATAAAATAAACAATTTTGATCATATGATATTAGTAAGGTTTTTTTTAATAAACTCAATTCAACTAAGATTAAAAGTGAAACAGTTAACTATGGGGAGGGGAACACCTTTTAGGAAGTTTCTCTGAAAAATAATTCATTTCTAAGATATATAAAGAACTGAGTCAAATTTATGAGAATAAAAGCCATACCCCAATTGATAAGTGGTTAAAAAGATATGATCAGGTAGTTCTCAAGGGAAGAAATCTATGCTTTCTATACCAAATGAAGAAATGCTTTCTATACCAAATGAAGAAATGTTCAACCTTCATAGAAATGCAAATAAAGCAATTATGAGTTTTTACTTCATATCAGATTGACAAAATTGACAAAAATAGAAAATGATAAATGTTGGAAGGGCCACAGGAGAACGGGCATATTCATTATTGTTGATTCATGATTCATTATTGGTGGCGTTGTGAATGGTATAACCAGTCTAGAAAACAGTGTGACATTGCATCTCAAAGTCACTGAAATGTGGATATCCTTTGACCAGCCAATGCTACTAGTGGACCTATGCTCCAAAGAGTTTTTAAAAAATAAGGAAAAGGTCCTACATGTACAAAGATATTTTTAGCAGCTCTTTTTGTAAAGAAATGAAATTTAATGAAGTCTATCGACTGGGGAATGGCTATACAAATTATGATATATGAATGCAATTGAAAAGTATGGGCTATAAGAAATTAAGAAAGATGATTTCAGAGAAACCTTGGAAGACTACTATGAACTGATATAGAGTGAAGTAAACAGAACCAGGGCAATTTATACTATAACATTAATATTTTAAAAATAAAAATTCTGAAAGACTTTAGAACACTAACTATAAGAGACCAAACTTGACTGACGATGAAAATTATTACCTAGACATGACAGAGAGGTGAGGGACTTTATATGCATAATGAGGATATAGCCAATACATTGTATTTGGAGATGAGATTTATTTTGTTTAATTATGCTTGTTTGCTACAAGGGTTTTGAATGTCTTTTTTCCCAGTAGTGATAGAGAAGGTATAAGAAAATAAACATTTCTATACTTTTTTTAGAAAAATTTAAAAATTTGGTATTTCCCAAGGTTTTATTCTTTTTAAAAATTTTTTTAATTAATTTTTTTACCTTTACTTTCTGTCTTAGACCATACTGAGTATGTGTTCTAAGACAGATGAGCAGTAAGGAATAGGCAATTAGGGTTAAGTTATTTGCCCAAGAGACACAACTAGGAAGTATCTGAGTTCATATTTGAACCCAGGATCTGTCATTTTTAGGTCTGATGCCTATCCACTAAGCCATCTAGCTGCCCCAAGGTTTTATTCTTGATGCCTTATTTTCTTTTTTCTGCAAGCTCTTCCTAGGCTCTCTCTATACTCTCTCATTCCCATATCTTTAACTATCATCTTAGCACTAACTCTACAAACTCTTTCTTACTAGTCTGGATCTCTCTGCAGACCCATGTCTACAACTGATAACAGTAATATGTCAATGGTATTTCAAATGAGACAACAAAGTCATTATCTTTCCAAAAGACCCATCCTCCAAATCTGGCATCCTTTGACTTTTAAGACATCTTAAATCCATCATTGCTTCTACACTCTTGCCAACAGGATTACTTGTGCTCGTCACACATAGATGATGTTTTCCTATCTCTGTGTAGTCTCACATTCATTTCTGTGCTTCACATAACCTTCTCTCACTTCTCATCTTTCAAAGTTCAATTCACGTGAAACTTCTTCCATTAAGTTTTCCTTGATTTCTTCTCCCCACCCCAAAAGTTTTTCTCAGACCTTCCACAGCATTTTGTTTACAATTCTCTTATGGACTCAGCATGTATTATATTTTCTTATAATTATTTGTGCAGGTGTCAACTAGGTGACACAGTGGATAGAGTGCCAAGCCTGGATGTGGGAAGATTTATCTCCATGAGTTCAAATCTGGTCCCAGATACTTATTGTGTGATCCTGGGCAAGTCACTTAAACCTATTGGTCTCAGTTTCCTCAAATGTAAAATGAGATGGAGAAGAAAATGGCAAACCAGCATCTTTGCTAAGGAAACTCCAAATGAGGTCATGAAGAGTCAGATATGACTGAAAAATGCCTGAACAACATGAATATATCTTGTTCTCTTTTCCAGGTTGTAAGCTTTGTGAAGGTAGAAACTACATTCGTTCTATACTTGGTATCTCCCTAAATTATTAGCATCATATTCTGTATAGGACACAATAAATGATTATTGAATTGAATTAAATAGGAGCTTAAATAAGGTTATTGACAATGGACCTTTGACATCATCTGGTCCAAGTGTCAGATATGTGACCCATAGGATGATTGTGGTCTACAACATCCCACCTAGTGTTGCCTGAACCAGATTAAAATATAAGTGGGAAATATTTAATAGATGACATAAAAATATGATGAAAAACTATTACTATGTGTTTTTTAAAAGTTATACATGATGCATATTATGTATGGTTTGGTGACTTCCATTTCTACTTGAGTTTGAAACCACTAATGTAGTCCAACTTTCAATTCCATGCAAGAATTCCCTAAACAAAAATCCGAACTGCCTTGCCAATAGGATGCCAGTGTTCCAGGTCAGTGCCTCCCAAGGCAGCCCATTCCACAATAGATAGATGAAATGATAATGATAATGAAATAATGTCTGCAATCCTCTTTGTTAATACTCTATAAAGGCTAGTTATTGTTAGATTTCTTTTTGTGGTTAAGAATAAGAACTCACAATTATAACAGTATCCCCTTGCCCCTGCCAATGCACCTCTTTATGTGGTATAATTTATCTTATTTTACCTCTTCCTTTGTGATTCTATTAGTACAATCTTTCCACCCTTTTTCTTACAGATCATCCTAAATAGAGCAATACTATATTTGCCTATCAATATTTCTTCTATCTATTATAATGAAAACAATTTTTAAGAGTTACAGATAACATTTTTTCCAAATAGAAATATAATCAATTTGACCTTATTAAATAGCTAACTTTTTTTCTTGTTTACCTTTTTTTTGTTCTCTTGAATTTTGTATTTGACATAAAATTTTCCATTTAGTTCTGGTCTTTTCTTTAGGAATGCTTGGAACTCTTCTATTTTGTTAAATGCTCATACTTTTCCCTGAAAATATATATTCAGTTTTGATGGGTAGGTGATTCTTGGTTGTAGACCCAGTTCTCTTGCCTTCCTGAATATCATAGTCCACGCCTTGTGGTCCTTTTAGTGTGGAAGCTGCCAGATACTATGTAATCCTGACTGGTGCTCCATGATGTCTGAATTGTTTGCAGTATTTTTCCTTGACCTGGAAGCTCTTGAATTTGGCTATAACATTCCTGGAAGTTGTCTTTGGGGGATCTAATGTAGGGGGTGATCTCTGGAGTCTTTCAATTTCTATTTTGCCCTCTTATTCAAGAATATCAGGGCAGCCAGGGAAATCAAAAACAGAGAAAGAAAACTACAGACCAATCTCCCTAATGAACATAGATGCAAAAATCTTAAATAGAATATTAGCAAAGAGACTTCAGCAAGTAATTAAGAAGATCATCCACCATGATCAGGTGGGATTTATACCAGGAATGCAAGGATGGTTCAACATTAGGAAAACCATTCACATAATTGACCATATCAACAGTCTAACAAACAAAAACCACATGATTACCTCAATAGATGCTGAAAAAGCCTTTGACAAAATACAGCATCCATTCCTATTGAAAACACTGGAAAGTATAGGAATAGAAGGACCTTTCCTAAAAATAATAAACAGTATATACCTAAAACCATCAACAAGCATCATATGCAATGGGGATAAATTAGAAGCCTTTCCAATAAGATCAGGAGTGAAACAAGGATGCCCATTATCTCCTCTATTATTTAGCATTGTACTAGAAACACTAGCAGTAGCAATTAGAGAAGAAAAAGAAATTGAAGGTATCAAAATAGGCAATGAGGAGACTAAGCTATCACTCTTTGCAGATGATATGATGGTATACTTAAAAAATCCTAGAGAATCAACTAAGAAGCTTGTAGAAATAATCAACAACTTTAGCAAAGTGGCAGGATACAAAATAAATGCACATAAATCATCAGCATTTCTATACATTTCCAAAACATTAGAGCAGCAAGAGGTAGAAAGAGAAACACCATTTAAAATCACCCAAGACAATATAAAATTCTTGGGAATCTATCTACCAAAACAAACACAGCAATTATACGAAAACAACTACAAAACACTTTCCAAACAAATAAAACTGAATCTAAACAATTGGAAAGCCATTGTTTGCTCATGGATAGGATGAGCTAACATAATAAAAATGACCATTCTACCCAAATTAATTTACCTATTTAGCACCATTCCTATCAAACTACCAAAAAACTTTTTTTTTACTGAATTAGAAAAAACTATAACAAAGTTCATTTGGAAGAACAAAAGATCAAGAATATCAAGGGAAATAATGAAAAAAAAGTGAAGGAAGGTGGCCTAGCAGTACCAGATATTAAACTATACTATAAAGCCGTGGTCATCAAAACAATATGGTACTTGGCTAAGAGAGAGAAGGGAGGATCAGTGGAATAGACTTGGGGTAAATGACATCAGCAAGACAGTGTATGATAAACCCAAAGAGCCCAACTTTTGGGACATGAATCCACTATTTGACAAAAACTGCTGGGAAATTTGGAAAACAATATGGGAGAGATTAGGTTTAGATCAACACCTCACAACCTATACCAAGATAAATTCAGAATGGGTGAATGACTTGAATATAAAGAGGGAAACTATAAATAAGCTAAGTGAACACAGAATAGTATACTTGTCAGATCTCTGGGAAAGGAAAGATTTTAAAACCAACCAAGAGTTAGAGAAAATTACAAAATGTAAATTAAATGGTTTTGATTATATTAAACTAAAAAGCTTTTGTACAAACAAAAACAATGTAGTCAAAATCAGAAGGGAAACAACAAATTGGGAAAAAATCTTTATAACAAAAAACTCTGACAGGGGTCTAATTACTCAAATATACAAGGAGTTAAAGTAACTGTATAAAAAGTCAAGCCATTCCCCAATTGAAAAATGGGCAAGAGACATGAATAGGCAATTTTCAGGTAAAGAAATCAAAAGTATCAACAAGCACATGAGAAAGTGTTCTAAATCTCTAATAATTAGAGAAATGCAAATCAAAACAACTCTGAGGTATCACCTCACACCTAGCAGATTGGCTAAAATGAAAGAAGGGGAGAGTAATGAATGTTGGAGGGGATGTGGCAAAATTGGGACATTAATGCATTGCTGGTGGAGTTGTGAACTGATCCAACCATTCTGGCTGGCAATTTGGATCTATGCTCAAAGGGCTATAAGAGAATGCCTGCCCTTTGATCCAGCCATACCATTGTTGGGTTTGTACCCCAAAAAGATCATAGATAAACAGACTTGTGTGAAAATATTTATAGCCGTGCTTTTCGTGGTGGCAAAAAACTGGAAAAGGAGAGTATGTCCTTCAATTGGGGAATGGTTGAACAAATTGTGGTATATGCTGGTGATGGAATACTTCCCTTCACCTCCCTTGGCGTTTCTGGAGGCTCTCACCCAATCCGGACCTCTGCTGGTCTGGGCCAGAGTTTCTATTTCCCTACCTTCTACCTTCCTAATTGTAAATAAACTTCTATAAAAGCCATACTGACTTTGGTCTATTTTAAATATGGAATCAAGCTAACCTGATTCCTGGCGACCACCATACCTTAATTAAATATCTAAATTGGAATTTCTGTATGTTGGTGGTCATTGCTATCTTGGTTTCCGTCTCACAGGACTATGCCTTGGGACTATCTTCCCTTCTGTGTCAGAGGTCTCAGTGAGGGCTCTCGAGATCTATTTATCATCTCCAGATAATCTGATAAAGACAGTTTAATTGATAAGGAAGTAACTGACATGGAAGATCTCTCCATCAGCTCATGCTGCTGCTCTGTCTCTAGGAGCATGGAATTTATTATGTATATTTCAAGACTCATTTCACACAAAAGAACCCCCCCAAAACTTCACATTTGTGCAGAAACACAAATTATGTCATATAAAAGCACAATAAAGTTATAGTTTTACAAAGAATTTTCTTATGAAGATAATGCCAGATAAGAAAAAGTCTCAAGGTTAAAAATGAGCCTCACTTTGTCTAAAAGTTATTTTGCCTGAGCTTGTCACTCCGTGACCTTGGGATGCCTGGAGCAGTTAAAGAGATATACTCACAGCTGCAGCTTTACTCTGCTGAGTGAAAAAAAGGCTGTTAACTCATTAAGTGCTGGTTTACTAAGAACTTAAAGTTTTCCTAGAGACTATGATGTTTCTCAGTAAGAAAAGGTATGGATCATAAAAGGGGTCAAAAGAGGAGTCTCAGATTTTCATCTATTTGAGACTCTGTTTCTCTTATTGGTCTCCCACAGAGGGCAGATATATATGTGATTTTTTTTTTAAATTTTTTTTTAAATTTTAAACCCTTAACTTCTGTGTATTGATTTATAGGTGGAAGATTGGCTTTTTAAATTTTAAACCCTTAACTTCTGTGTATTGATTTATAGGTGGAAGATTGGTAAGGGTAGGCAATGGGGGTCAAGTGACTTGCCCAGGGTCACACAGCTGGGAAGTGTCTGAGGTCGGATTTGAACCTAGGGCCTCCTGTCTCTAGGCCTGGCTCTCAATCCACTGAGCTACCCAGCTGCCCCATATCTGTGATTTTTTTAATAGTGTGCTTCAGAGCATTTTGCCCTGAGGCTATCTTCCTCAGCTGCTGCTGCCACTGCTACTGCTGCTGTGGGACTAAGCTCCCTGTTATTCCTTGAATCTCACTGCCTAGACCTTGCACTGCCCTCAGGGTTAAGCTTATGGTACTTTCAGTCAGCCCCCAAGAATTTGGAGATTTCCCTAACCCTGGTTCCAACTGGTGGAGGAAGGTGTGTGTGTGTGTGTGTGTGTGTGTGTGTGTGTGTGTGTGTGTGTGTAATCAGCCTGAACTTTTCCTTATTCAGCTTTGCCTCCTTATAGTATGTGAATCCCCTCTCTCTGCCTACCTTTCACATTATGTCCAGTGGAAGAGCCCTTTTATTCATCTTCTTTTGGCCTCTGTGTAATGATTAGTTTGGAAGAAATTTCTGAGAAGTTCCAAGTTTTTCCTGCTACTAAGCCACCATCTTGCCTCTACCTCCAAGAGCTCACATTTATAGAGCATTTTAAGGTTCATAAAATATTTTTCTCAGTCTTTTAAGATAAGTAGAGCTAAGTATTATTTTTTCCATTTTACAGATGAGGAGACTGAGGTTCAGGTATATCAAGTGATTTCCCTCAGGGTCACAGTATTTTTTCAGAGTTAGGAATCAAACCCAAATATTTGATTCTATAAGCAAAGTTCCTTCCACTACTTCCTAGGACCTTCCTAGAATGTTCCTACTAACTAAAGGGATGTCCATTGTAGGAAGAGAATTTCTCTCACCATTGTGTTGCTTTGTTAACTTCCTTTTTCTGAGGGGTTTGTCTATCTTACTGGTAGTTGGCTTCCAGATCTCTGAGAAATGATGTCAACACAATGGAGAGAGAAATTCTCTTACTACAATTCAAGTGGGGAATGGCTGAACAAAGTGTTATATATGCTTGTAATTGAATATTGTTATGCCATAAGAAACAGCAAACAGGACAATAACAAAAAAACTTGGAAAGACATATGAAGTGATGCAAAATGAAGTGAGCAGAACAATAACGTATGATGATCAACTGTGAATAACTAATTGTTATCAGCAGTGCAAGGATTCAAGACAACTCTATGACAGAACTCATGATGAAAAAGGCTATCTTCTACAATAGAAGAACTGATGTAATCTGAATGCAGATTGAAGCATACCATTCTTCATTTTATTTCATTCACAAATTTTTCTCTTGCCCAAGGTCACACAGCTGGGAAGTATCTGAAGCCACATTTGAACCTAGGACCTCCTGTCTCTAGGCCTGGTTCTCAATTCACTGAGCTACCCAGCTGCCCCCAGATGAATTCTTTCTTAAGGAATTTAGCTATTAAAGCTAATTAAAGATATAGCTGAATTTGATCTATGTGATACCCTCTTTCAGGTGATTAGAGCTGCAAATACAAATGAAAGAGAATAGTTATCACTTCACCTGTGTCTTTTGGAGAAACCAAGGAAACCATGCTATAGAGGGCTTTGAATTCTAGGCTGTTTGGATTTTATTCAATAGTATTATATAAATAAATGGACAGATGGAGAGAGGGTAATGTAAACTAAACTACATACTACCACTGGTAATTGTGTGACAACAGTGGAGTCCAGATATGTGGCTAGTGCAAGATCAACTGAGGCTTGCCACCTAGCTAGATGATGTAACATCTCCCTCCTTTATAACAGTGCCCAGGCAGGATCCTTTAGGTCAATGGATGGTATCCCTTCAGGTCCCACCAGGGGTTGATTGATGATAGAAACTGGGCTCTATTAGCCTTGGTAACGGTTTATCTGACTGTGTGTCTCCCTTCCCAGAGAAGCTATGAAATAACCAATCCAGGAAGGTACTTGAATAGTTTATCTATATTTTAGCAAAGATGGAGTACTGGGAAATGGGTAGAGGAATTGGGAAGCCCTAAACTAATTTGATAATAATAAACCGTCAGAGCTGTAGGCAGGTAATTGATTCTGGTTAATTAGCTCCTCTGGCTCAGCCTGGCCACAGCCAAACCAGAGCAAGCAAGGTGCTGTTTGATGTCTTTCAGCTTCTTCTTCCTGCTAGATATTATGCCTATACAGTCTTCCAGATCTACCCCTTTCCACCCTCTTCTTCTTTTCCTGCCCACTTCCCGGATCCCTCATCAGCCCTGGGATACCTAGGTAATTACAGATGATTTGATTTCCTAAATATCTAAGGACAGTAGAATAAGAAGAGGATGGTCTGGGTACAGGTTGACAATGCTAGTCAGGTACAAGATAGGAGGATCCTGTAAGGTTGAGCCAAGCAAGTCACCAATCCCCAAAAGACCAGGATCCACAGATCTCAGGTCCAAGGGAAGTGAAAGGAACCAAAAGCCAGGGCTGCCAGGGTATTTATACCCTCCTGGGCCAACTGCTTTCTCCCCTGTCCTTACAGCCTCTGGGAACATTCTAAGGTCCAACGGACCTCACCTGTCAATCAAGGGTGAGACTCTCTGCTCCCAGAGTTTCAATATAACAATAGGTAATAGTGAACTAAGGTTTTTGAGCAGGAGTGATATGTACAAATTGTTGTCTTAGGAGGTATTATGGAAAGAGCACTGGATTTAGTGTCAGTGGATTAAAATTAAAATTAAAATTCTGTCTCTGCCATTTACTAATTTCTTGGTCTTTAAAAAGTCATATAATTTTGCTGGACCTATTTCTTCATATGTAAAATGAGAGAGGATTGGATTCAATAATTTCTTTGGGGGATTATTGGTCAAAAGGATCAATGGTCCTTTCTAAACCAATGACCTTAATACTTTAACTTTTATAGTAAATCTCACTGACCTGATTAGTATGTGGTTTTCCTAATGGTTTAGTGGCATATTTATTCAGAACAAAGAATAGGAATAAAGAGGATAAAGAGTAGGAATATATCAAGATAAAGACAAACATGCCAAGATATTAGAAGCAACTACAGGCTGGGGGTGGGAGGGGGGACAGTGGAAAGAGTTCTGGATCCTGAGTCAGAAAGACCTGAGTTCATTTAGGAAGATCCATTAAATAGTTGAATAAAGGATGGACTGAAGTGAGGGGAGAAAATGAAAAGCCTTTCTTCAGGGCTGAGATACCTCCAGCATTCTCTATGGTCTTTCAAAGGATATGGAGAATGGTTCAACAATAATATGTGCTGGTTTATTTAATATCTTTGTATGTGATTCATTTGGGCTTAGTGATTTTCTTTTATCATGGTTTGCTGGTCATTGTCGTTGATATCTCCCTACTTCTGGGTTTCATCTCTATTAACCATTTTGTTTTGTTCTTTCTAGTTGAACAGTTATTCTCCTTGATAGATAAACAGAAGCAAAATGAGAATTCAGCAATTTTGCTTTCTTTCATTTGTCACTTATTCTTTTTTTCCCTGCCTTACCTCCTTTTTATTCATTTATTTAATTTTTTAAATTTGGAATATTTTCCACAGCTATATGATTTATGTTCTTTGCCCCTTTCTTACCCCCTACCCAAAGCTGACAAGCAATTCCACTGGGTTATACGTGTGTTATTGTTCAAAACTCATTTAAATGTTATTCATATTTGCAGTAGAGCAATCCTTTAACATCAAAACCCTAATCATATCCCCATTGAACCATGTGATGGATCATATGTTTTTCTTCTGTGTTTCTGCTTTCACAGTTCTTTCTCTGGATGTGGATAGCGTTCTTCCTCATAAGTTCCTCTGGATTGTTCTGGATCATTGCATTGTTGTTAGTAGAAAAGTCTATTACAGTCAATTGTGCCATAATGTATCAGTCTCTGTGTACAATGTTCTCCTGGTTCACTTATTCTTTTTAACATTTTATTTTTTCAGATTACATGTCAATACAATTTCTTAATATTAATTTTCTGAAATTTTGCAATCATGTTCTCTTTCTCTTTCACCCCTTGCCACTGGACTTCAATGACTGAAAAAAAGAGTAAGGCTTTGCGCAACTCTATTACATAAATACAACTTATGACATCATGATGTCATTTTGGTTCTCTTTGAGTACAAAGGATGACAACCAACTGTAGCCATCATTACATTTTCTTTTCTTCTAGACCCATACCCTTCCAGACTTTCCTGTAATTTTAAAAGCACCACCATCCTTCTAGTTGCTTTGGTTCTAATAACCCAGTCTCACTTTTTATCATCCCATATATCTATCAGTCGACAGTTCTTTTCAGTTCTAATTTTCCCATCAGCCTCCTTCTCTCTAGTGACACAGTCACTATCCTAATTCAGGTCCTCTCCCTTTCTTGCATGAACTATTGCATTTCCCTTCTAATTGGTCTTCCTGTTTCAAGTCTTTGCCTAGTCTGACATTCACATTTGCCTAAAACACAGGTCTGGCCACATCACCCTACTAGTCAATAAATTTTAGTGATTTCCTACTGACTCTAGAATCAAAAATTATTTTACCCTTTTAAAGTACCTTTTTGAATGTTTTACTAATATGCATAATTATTAATGTAACAATAAATGTACATGATATATAAATAAGTAAGTATTCACACAATGAGCATAAGTATTCAAAAATGTTTTACCCCAAATAAAAAGGATGAAGGCAGGGCTCTTACTCACTGGTCACAGATCACCTTCTCACTTCTCCCATCTCAAAGCCTCACTTCTGAGTGTCACCTGCTGAAGTCATGAGGTGGTTTGAGGAGGAGGGGATAAAGTAGAACTTTCTCAATGACATCTACACAATTTCAAATTGGGTACCTATTAATTATACTGCCATAAGTTGCATACATCCAGCTCAGAAGGCTGGAATTTTGAACAGAAGAGAGAAGGTTGGAAGAGAAATTGTGGTTGTCTTGGAGATATATCCCAATTGGCCTATGGGTCTGAGAGTGGGATTAATCTCTTCTGATTGATTGGTCACATATCCCCTAGGGGAAAACCAGTGTCTAAGGGGCCCACAGTCCCTTCTTGGAGACTCCTGGACTAGGAGTTTGTATAGGACATTGGGGGTATGGGGAAGATAGCTCTCATTGGCAAACTATCTTGATTGTTCCTGGGTTATTGTGAATCCATTTTGTTTTTCTTTATTTCCTATGGTGCAAAATAAAGGCTCCTTAACAAAGTGACCTTGCCTTTTGAAATCTATGCCAGCAAAACTTTAGTTAGTTCCATGACAGAAAACTGAATCTCCTTTCTTAGGATCAATCTGTCTAAGAACTGAGAGACTCATCAGTAGGCTGGACACCTTGTGATGATTCTTTGGTCAAGGCAACCTATGAAAGAAGAGAAAATGGTCTTCAACCTTGTTTGGTTCTCTTCAGCTTCTTCAGAGATGGTTGACAAATGGTAGAAAGAAGGCAGAGGATACTATGAATTTCACATTTTAGACTATGTATAAACTTTAAAATAGATTCTGATAATTAAATGCAGGGCTTTGTCTAACGACTCATAATTGGACCACCTATAAGAAGAACTGAATTGTATCAGTTTTAATATTCTCATTGATTCTTCTTGGGAGTACAAAAAAAGAAGTTAGCAGAGCTGATTAGCTGATCTATCATGTACCCCAAAGCAATGAGAAATGTGATATGGGACATTTCTTCATCCTGCATTGTAATTCTCATGATAGATTACCATGAAAACAATTATAACATAAACACTAATAGAGATAATTGTGTAATAGAGATTGAAGAGGTAGAAAAATTTTATAAAGAGTTTAATGTGTCTAAATTAAATCAACATTTTCTGATACTCAGAGGCATCAAAGCAAAGGTGGAAATAATTGAGGGGGCTGAGAAATATTTATGAAAATATAGAATAGAATCAAATAATTAATGAAGTAGTAGACTCAATAAAAATATCAAACCTATAACTTATGGCAATATTTTTCCTTAACAAAAGAATTGTAAAACACCTAACATGGTAGATACTGAATAACTTATAAAAATTTTAATCTGTTGTATTTTAGCAGACAAGAAACAACATTGTATTAATGGGAGATTTATTCCTAAACTAGTTATCTATATATAATCAAACACCAACTTATTAATGTAAAAATAAAAATCAATACCAAACTTAAAAAAAATAAGAATAAAAGGCAATGCAATGGAAACAACTTAATTCTGATCAATTCTGCTAAATTACTGATGCTGAAAAATGGGATATAGACAGAAGAAAAGACTGTTTAACTGATATAAATCAATTTTTCAACAAGGAAATCAAAGGAGTTTAAAGTGTCTTAGTCATAGGCAATATTGGTTTAGAATATGAACTTATTCATAAAATTTTATGGATAAGTATAATGAAAGGTGGTCAGCATTGCCCTAGACATTTAATAGCTATGTGACCCTGTGCAGCTAGGGCAGATGGGTGGCTCAGTAGATAGAGTACCAGAGCTGACGTCAGGAAGACTCATCTTTTTGCATTCAAATCTGACTTCAGACACTTAATAGCTGTGTGACCCCTGGGTATTTCACTTAGCCCTCTTAGCTTCAGTTTCCTTATCTATAAAGTGAGCTGAAGCAGGAAATGGAAAACCATTCCAGTATCTTTGCTAAGAAAATCCCAAATAGGGTTACAGAGAGTTGGACATGACTGAACAAAATTCTGTGCAAGTTATATAACTCTCTCAGCTTCAGTTTCTTCATCTGTTACAGGAAGGGACCAAAAGCCATTAATGGCCTCTTAGGTTCTAAATCCATGAACCTATGAAACTTATGAATAAAATTGTCTTATAAAAAAGAAGTGTAGGGTAAAAATTAGTTTAAAGAACTTTTAGGGGAAGCTAGGTGGTTCAGTGAAAAAAGAACCAGGCCTGGAGATAGGAGGTCCTGGGTTCAAATCGGGCCTCAGACACTTCCTAGCTATATGATCCTGGCAAGTCATTTAACTCCCATTGCCTAGCCCTTACCATTCTTGTGCCTTGGAACTAATACACTATTAATTCTAAGATGGAAGGCAAGGGTTTAAAAAACAACAACAAAGAACTGATAGTTAGTATCAATTCTAAGACCAAAGGTAAGAGTTTATGAAATTTTTAAGAAAGGAAATAAACTGTTGTAACAGTTCAGTAAGTCATCCTTTACTGTTTTAGCTGTTTCTAAATTTAACTGTTTTAATGTTTTAAAAAATGTTTTAAAAATTGATAAGGAAAATGGAAGAATAAAAACAAAAAGAAGCATAGTAGCTATTTCTACCAAGATATTTCTGTTCTTCCTATAGCAGATAGTTTCTGTTCACTTCCACTGCAGATAGAGGGGGACATACATAAGGAAAAACAGATTTTTTTCAAACACTTTGCACATGAGTGCACATGTTTCTAGAGCTCGTCTTCAAATCCTTCTTTTTTTTAAACCTTTGCCTTCTGACTTGGAATCAGTAGTGTGTATTGATTCCAAGGCAGAAAAGCAATAAGGGCTAGGCAAAGGGGGTTAAGTGGCATGCCCAGAGTCACACATGTAGGAAGTGTCTGAGGTCACATTTGAATCCAGGACCTTCTACCTCTAGGCCTGACTCTCAATCCACTGAGCTACCCAGCTGCTCCCTGCTCTTCAAATTCTTGGGAATCACTTCCTGTCAGTTATTTTTGAAGCAGAGTGGCATATGACAGCTCAAATGGGGTTATCTATATTGATAAGTGGGAAAAACCTTTGGAAGTCAGACTATGGGTTATTGGTGGCCTCAGCTTGTATCTTTGTCTGTAGTGTTTGGAGACCATCATAGGGAAATAGGACCAGGATTGCCTAGAGAGCAAGGCAACTAGGGGTCAGTGGGCACAGAAGTAAGGGTATATCAATGGTCAGGAACTAGCAGCTTTCAAAAACCCTTTCTGTTGGTGAACAGGTGAAAAGAGCTTTCCCTCTTTTGCTTTCATTGTCTTACTTCTGCCTTGTTTCCTCATATGTACAGTCCTAACTTCAAATGAAGATTCCAGAAACATAACTCCCTCTTTTACTCTTTTCGGACCAGTTAGGGGAGAGGGAGTTGTGAACACTTGGTACTGCCCCAAGGACAATTTGGAAAGAAAACCTGGGAGGATAAACAGGAAGAAGTTTCTATGGGATGGTTGGGAGGAGGAACCCTGTGTGGAGAACTGTATAATTGTCCAAAAAAAATCCAAAATTTTCAGGAAAAATATCTTGCTAACTCCTTGAAACCAGAAAATGAACTTTTTGAAGAAGATGCCATGAAGATGCCTGGAGAAACCTCCATAGCATCAAGAGATCCAGCATGAATTTTGGAGTATAACTGATTGAACTATGGGGGAGGGGGTCGAACACAAGTATTTTTATTGTAAATTTGTATACCACAGGGGATTGCCCTCTAATTGGCTTATTGTCAATGCACCTAGCAAACATTGGTTTTCTCTCTCTTTCTATCTCTCTCTATCTCTTTTATTTCCTTCCTCTTATCTCTATTATAGTTTAAAATGATCCATTGGGACTAGTCTCCCAAAGGATCACAGGGGGATTGTGAAAGAGAATTCTTTACTCTATTGTCTATCCTGAGTTAACACTAACTTAAGTACCTCACTAGATTGTGAAGACAGGATTAACTCGCCTTAATCTACCTTTTGGTTGAATCAACATAAACTTAAACTAGGTGGAGGAGCTTACAAACCACTTAGTGAATTAACACCCTCAGAAACTCAATTAACCAAGATGAGTATTCATCTCTCCAGAAGGTAAATTTTAGAAAATTCATACCCTTAGATGATAACTTAACCTTCAGAAGGTAAAAAGTTAAGCTTCAGAAGGCGAGAAGTTTATCCCCTGGGCAGTGCTAGTCAATTTGGAAACTGTGATTAGCCCCTGTGAAGATGGGCATGGACAAAAAGTCACCATAAAAGCAAGACTCAAACTCCCTCAAAGGAGACTATCTTTGAGAAGATAGTCTGAAAAGAGTGTCTGCTGGAGATAGTCTTTGAGGGAGCTTCACTGGAGACAGTGATTTGGATCATGGGGTTGGAGCTCGGCTTCAACTTGGACTCAGACTCCTGGACTACTTCATTCATGAGTAAAAGGCTCCTTTCCTAGTTTCTGAAGAGACTAGCTTCCATCTTGGAGGAGGCCCTCCACTACCAGCCTTCCTGGTTGAGAGCTAATTAATCTTTGCCTGGAACAAGCAGATCAGGAGCAAAACATTTAGGTTGAAAGAATAGAGAACTTCTCTATCCTCCTCACATTTTCTCTTCTTTATTGTTTCCTCTCTATTTATAAATACTTGTAAATACATTTCTGACTCAAGAGATAATAAATATTGGTGGCCACATAATTTCATAAAATTATTGTCCAACCATTAAGTTTAACCCTTACAGAACATGTAACAATTTGTTCTTGAACGTGTTTTGATAGTTATTTTAATTATTAATTTATTTTTGTTTGGTTACGTTAAAATTCCCAGGTATCTTCCCTCTCTCTTTTCTCCCTGCACTAGAGAAAGCATCATTTGACCCCCCAAAAAAAGTATATACATTATGTCTTTTGTGTTTCTGTTTATCAGTTCTTTTCTGGAGTTAGACATACACAAGTTATTCTTCAAATATTATTTCTGTTGTAGCTAATGTTCTCTTGGTTTTACTCATTTCACTTTTCATAATTTCATGTATGTTTTTCCATGTTCTGTTGAAATTAACCTGCTTATCATTTCTTGTGCAATAGTATTTTTTACAGTAATAGTCTACAACTTGTTTAGCCATTCCCCAATTGATGGGCATCCCCTCAATGTCCAGATCCTTGTCAACAGAGAGCTGCTATAAATATTTTAGGACATATAGGTTCTTTTCCTTTTTCCCTAATCACTTTGGTAAAGAGACAGTGATATTGCTGGGTCTAAGAGTATACATAGTTTTATAACTCTCAGGGCATAATTCCAGAGTGCTTGAATTTTTGCTCTTCAATAAATCATGACTTTGAAATGAATTTGTGAAAGAGTAGAAAGAGAGGTATGGATTTGGAATCAGAAGGTCTGGGCTTGAATTCTGACTATCACTAATTAAATACCTGTAAGACTTTGGGCAAGTTATAGCCTCTCTAGATTATAGTTCAACTGTAAAATGAAGAAATTGGATAAGATGATCTCTAAAATGCCTTCTCATTCTAAATCTATGATAATATGATACATTAAATTCATGGACTCATTGACTGAAAATGGAAAGTTCTGTTGTGGCACATTCTTATATAATTTTCTAAGAATCTGGAGCCATATTTTATTATCCCCTAGCTATATTGAGAAGCTGACCAATTTTAGTTTGTCTAGAGCCATGTGACTTTGAAGGGTGAGAATCTTGCAAAATGTAAATGTGATAGGATCAGCATTTTCTTCACTCAATTTCCCTGATTTCTCTGACTTCCTTTCCCATAAATCTTGATTGGCCTTGACTTTGCAGCTCACAGGTCTTAGGGTATAAAAGGTCCCAGTCACATGAAATTAGTGCCTCTCAGATGGTGCTGACCTAAAAACACCCCAAACAACATACCTCAATGACATAAGACTCATTTCCAGATGTAGGTAAGGGGAGAGAAGCTAAGTGCCACTATATCCTTGCTGTCTGTCCTTTAAACATAAATAACACTGGGACACAGGGATTAGAGCCATATCTACAACAGCATACAAAGCCACTTGGCCAGTATCATAGAATTCCATGAGAAAATCAGATATAACATTAAGTTACTGGGTAAGTAATAAAAAGACAATCTGACTTCTTATAGAGGCAATGTGGTTGCTTACTGCTACCGCTGAACCCTAATTGTCATACTGTGTAGGGCCCATGCAGATTACACTTTTATCACAGAAGAAAAATGGAAAAGATCTACAAATATTTTTGTAATAAGCTTTTCTTTTACCACAAAGAACAATAGAATCATTGTACTTGGACTCTAACTTCATAGCCCTAGATGTGCTTGATGCAGGACATAGGAATGGTACCAAAGAGAAAAATAGGGGGGAAAAAAGCCAGCTGGACTAGACCAAGATTACATAAAGAGATCTGTCCCAGAGGTGGCAAAGTTGTGCAATGTTAGAAGATTGATTCACAAGGCTCCTGAGGACGATATTAAAGAGTGGCGAAGAGCAGGTCTTATGTATACCAAAAGGCAATGACTATGATAGCAACAACAACTTTTTTTTTTTTTTTTTTTTTTTTTTTTTTTTTTTTTTTTTTTTGTAAATCCTTACATTCTGTCTTAGCATCAATTCTAAATGTGGCAAGGACTAGGCAATGGGGTTAAGTGACTTGTTCAGTGTTGGATAGTTAGGAAGTATCTGAAGCTAGATTTGACTTGATCTTCATTCAACTCCAGGCCTGGTGCTCTTCCCATGGTGTTACTTAGCTGTCCCAATAACTATTGATTTATGTGACAACCTTCCTACCTATGCAAAATTTTATAAAAACGATGTTATGTTTGCATCAAGGACATTCCTAATTAGGTCAGTAGGGAATAATCAAGCTTTCACAGACTTCTTTCTATGGGAAAACTTATCACTGTCATTCTCAAATGCAACAGCTAACCAATTGAGTTTAGGAAGGGATGGAGAAAGCATTAATAATTCAGATTAAAATTAAAAGTATATTGTGGGTACTGTTTTTTTATTAGCCAATTGTTAAACTTACTCTGTTCCTCTGCCTTGGGGGGCAAGTTCATTAATTTAGCAAGCAATTTTCACATACCAATATGTCACTTGAAGCTCCATATCCTTTATGTATATCTTTTTTTTTTTTATTTTAAACCCTTAACTTCTGTGTATTGACTTATAGGTGGAAGAGTGGTAAGGGGAGGCAATGGGGGTCAAGTGACTTGCCCAGGGTCACACAACTGGGAAGTGTCTGAGGCCGGATTTGAACCTAGGACCTCCCATCTCTAGGCCTGGCTCTCAATCCACTGAGCTACCCAGCTGCCCCTTCCATATCCGTTACAAAGTATAGAATGATTTATTCTATATAACAGGGTTTCATCCTAACTGCTACTGTAGATTTGAAAGTCATCTGAGGGTATCGTAGAATGAATCACCTTTGCAAAGGCTGAATGAAGTCCAAATGCAGCACAACATTATCCACTAGCATAATGTATATATAATTTGCCCCTTACAACCTGTAAATTTGTTAAAGTCCAAAGAAGCACATTGTATATTCCTACATAGATTTTTTAATATTTGTTTTCATTTATTATTTTTCTTTTCTTTATAATGATTATTTTTAATTCTAAATTCTCTCCCTCCTTTCATCCTCCCACCTCACTGACAAGGCAAGAAATATGATGTCATTCAATTGTTTTCAGTCATGTCCAGCTCTGAGATACCACTTTGTATCTATCAGATTGGCTAACATGACACAAAAAGGAAAATGACAAATGCTTCAGGCATGTGGAAAAACTGGGACACTAATACACTGCTGGTAGAATTGTGAAGTGGTCAAATAATTTTGGAGAACAATTTGGAGCTATGCTCCAAGGGCTATAAAACTGTGCATTCCCTTTGACCCAGTAATACCACTCACTATTAGACCTGTATCCCAAAAAAGATCAAAGAAAAGAGAAAAGGATTTATTTATACAAAAAAATTTTTAGCAATTAGCAGCTCTTTTTTTGTGGTGGCAAAGAACTGGAAATTGAGACTGTCTATCAATTGGGGAGCAGCTGAACAAATTATAGGTTATGATTGTGATGGAATCCTATTGTTCTATAAGAAATGATGAACAGGACAGTTTCAGAAACATCTGGGAATGCTTTTTATATGAATTGATGCTAAGTGAAGTGAGTAGAACCAGAAGAACAATGTATACAATGAGAACAATATTGTAAGGATGTTCAACTGTGAAAGACAGCTACTTTATCAAGACAATGATCTGTTGCTATCTTCTGAGTATGAAGTGATCTAGCTTCTTCCCAAAGCCAAAAATTGCCTGAGGATGATCATACCACTCCCTGGCCTCCTAAGCCTCTGGCTACTGCCCTTCCTAGTCTCCTTAGACTCTTACATGGACTTGCCTATTTTTTCTTACTCATGATGAAAAAAGCAACACACCTCAGAGAAACAACTAATGACCTATGAATGCAGACTAAAGCACACTTTTCCTACTTTCTTTGTTTTTCATGTTTTGCAACATGGCTAATATGTAAATATGTTTTGCATGACTTTACATGGATAATTAATAACATATTGCTTGGTTATTCAATGGGTTGGTGAGGACCCAGAGGAATGGAGGGAGAGAATTTAGAATTCAAAATTTTAAAAATTGCGTGTTAAAAATGAATAAGTAAAATTTTTAGAAAGAAAAACTAGTGAACCCAGAATCCTAGATTTGTTTGGAGATTACTAGGCAAATAGCCTTTGATTGGGTATGACCAGAGATGAATATAAGGGAAATCTCTGGACAGCCACCATTAATTAGGGTAAAGTCTCTCACTGTGAGGTATCTTCCTTTTTATAGAGGGCTCTGAATTTTCCAGCTAATTTACCATTGGTAGCTTTTCTTGTTTTCTACTTCAGGGAATATCACTGCTTCCTCCAGGATAAGCTGGTCTCCAGAAATCTAATTACTATCTTCATTGACTATTTAGGATTGTATACTCAACACCTTTTCAAGTGCTTCTGACCTCTGTCCTCTGATTGGAGGGCTGGAGGGTGAAGCCTTAAACTAGTAAAAAGGAAATAGACTTTAAGAGTAGGAGAGCAGATTTAGCAGGCAGGCTAAGGGCAAAACCTTGGCTGTCAGTCATGGACATTCTGAATGGAATGCAAGGGAAGAGAGATGAGAGAGAAAAACTGTCATTACTGGTGTGAGAGGGGTTTGGAGCAGAGGTCCAGCCAGCTGTGACTCCATGAGCTTGGTATCTTTGTGTTAATTCCTTGGTAGTTGACAAAGACCAGTAAACCCAACTGCCATTCCTTTAGTGAAGGGTTATCAGATTTACTCTGCCTTTGATACACTATCCTTCTTTGTGAGTTTGATTGTGAGTGGCAGTTGACCAAACACTTGCTGGTTTCTCATTGATTAAATCATATTTATATATTCTTATAAAAGTTTGGCTACCCCAGATGGTGGGTTAAGAGGAGAACAGGAACTTATCACTGGGACACTCAGGCAAGCACTGGAAATGCTACAGCTCTGAGCATTCTAATTTAGTTTCTCAGTGAGTGGTGGAGTTGTGAACATTCTAACCCAATAAGTAAAGGCTACTCCTACCATTAACTCATTCATAAAATCCCTGAGTGCAGCCAATTTACTATCAAGGCTTAAACAGCCCTAGAGAAAGGGTTTTTCTCCATTTTTTTCTGGACTGTTTTTTTCTTTTGCTGTTTTTTCTTCCATGTTTTTTTTGTTTTGTGATTGTTATTGTTAAAATCTACTCGTAAACCCAGAGTATAAGCCAATCCACTGTGGCTTATTACTATTATAATAACACTATTAGTGTAACTCCATCAGTAGTAACAATTATTATGGAGGAAATTGTGGATCTCTGTGTTTACTATATGTGGAGGATGTTTTATTTTATTCCTTAACTGGTATTTGTTGGTATACCTAAATATATTAAGTTATTATTGGATTTTTAAAGTAATAAGACCGGTATGGGAAATAACTGTATTAGTTGTGGTGGCACATACACCAGTGATACTCTTAGGCTGTTATGTGCTGTACAGAATGAGATGGATACCGAGGTGTATGTTATACACTGTTAAAGTTGTATTTCAATGGTATAAGAGGGCGTCAGAGTTGAAAATCATGATGAGGCTGTTGCAGATCCAGGTTAATAATATTGAATTATATCTGAAAAAGGATAAATGTTATGGTCAAACTCCTGGTGAACATGGTAATGATGATAAGGGTGTTGATTCAGGAATTTCTAAGGCAGAACTGGAACAGAGGACATTAAATGAGGGGGACAAACCAATTAATTTATTCCCACTTCACAATTTGCCGATCGTACGTGATGATGGAATATTTCATCTTAGGCAGCATACAAGATTTAGAACAAAGGACATAGATAGTTTGAAGAGAAAAATTCCAAATTTTCATGACAATCCTAGCAAGTTCATAAAAATCTTTCGGGTCTTTATTAAAGCTCATGACCCTGACTTTGAAGATTGTTGATTTGTCTTGGGGGAGATCCTATCAAATCATGACAGGAATAATTTTATTGAGGAAACTAGGAATACAGAAGGGTTGACACCATGACCCATGGCTTGGGAGGAGCTGGATTTAAATTCAGTTCCTATTTATAGAATGCTGAAACAGGCCAGAAAGTAAATTATTAAGGTCTTAGAAAAAAACTCAAGATGACCTAATGTGTGGTCAAGGTTTGAAAAAAGTGAGGCAAACTGGACAAGAAATGCCAGCCACATTTCTTGACAGGATTCTCAAGGCTGTGAAAACGCAGCTAGGCCTGGATATTCTGGATGATGCCACCATTGACAATGTTAAGAGGATTTTTGTGCAAAATGCAGTACCCTATGTAAGGAAATTTTTCCTAGACAATTGCCCAGATTGGGAATTGTAAATCTTGAGTGATTTAAAGCAGAAGGCAACTTATGTGTATGCACAGGAAAAAGAGAAGATCAGTGATGATAAAGACATGGTGATTGAGTCTTTGAAAAAACAATTGAAAGAAGCAAATAGTAGGGCTAAAGAGAAGGAGATAAATGAAATAAAAGCTGTAGTTGTTCTTGGGGCTACAGAAAGGAAAAGCAGAGTATAAGAGAAATGACTCAGGGAATGCTAGATACCAAAGACTGCAAACATGTTTTCTGTGTGGCCGTGTTGGACATTTTGCCAGAGAATGTAGATTTAGGAGATCTTATGGACAGAGGTAAAATAATAATGGCAATTATAATTATAGAGGGAACAACTGGAATAATGGCAATAATTATGGATTTAATGAACAGAATGGTTTTCAGTGTCCAAATGCCTGTTGCCAGGGTATTCAAGCTCACAATATGGCAATGATGCAAAATTATATAAAGGCTGGAGAGAGACCAAAATATAGCCACATTGTCCAGGGAAATGGTAATCATGGTAACCTGAATGGAGGGACAACTTCATTAGGAAGGTGTGCCTGAAATTCAGAAGTAATTAATCAAGGTAATGGGAATAAAGTGAATATTGATGAAATTTTATGTGTTAAAGATAATGATAATGTAATTGTGGATAATGGAAATGGTGCATTGGTATTAATAATGAATTAATCGGTGACAATAAGAATTTAATTAATAATGGTGATGAGTTGATCAGTATTAATGTTAATTTAAATGAAATCAATGATAATTTAATCAATGATAATTTAATCAATGTTAATGATAATTTGAATGGAATTAATGATAGTTTAAACAATGTGAATGATAATTTGATGAGAATTAATGATAATTTGAATGGTGTTAATGTTAAATTATCTGAATTAAATATTGGTAATGGTGTATAATGTAATTTAACTAATGTTAATGGTAATTTACCCACTGGAAGTAGTGATTTAACTAGTGTTGGTAATAATTTGATTAAAAGTGATGATGGTTTATATGGTTTGATTATGATTTCATTAGTGTTGTAAATAATTATAAGAAAAAGAGAAATTGTGTTGTGAATAGGGTTAATAATTCTAGTAATTATATAATTAGGAAAACAAATGAAAATTGTAATAATGTGATTATAAATAAGAACAATGATACCAGAATAGAGGTGAAAAGGACCACTGAGTATGGAAAAGGTGCAAAATCCTGGGAAAATTTTGTAATTCAAGATGATGCCAACTTGGATGCACAGGAAATGGCTGATCTTTGTTCTGATGTTACTGTTTTAGCTCTGGTGTTAGACACTTTTCAACCTCCCAAAAGCACAGAACCACATGTGTCTGTAACTCTTGGAGACCAGATTTATGATCTTCTCATTTACACAAGAGCAGGTAAATCATTTTTGCAAAGTTTTCCTGAAAATTGTAGAGCTGTTGGCACTATGTAGTTGGTGCTACAGGCATAACTCAGAAAGTAGCTAAATTGCAACCAAAAATGGTAACCATTGGTTCCCTTTCCATAGAACATGCATTTCTGTGTGTTTCAGAATGTCCAATGAATCTTTTAGGGAGGGATCTTTTATGTACATTATGGGCTACAATCCAATGTACTGAATCTGGTGATATTTCTTTACATCTCCCAGAGGAATCTTTGAAGGCCTTTCCATTGCTTTTCTTAGATTCCAACAGTACAGAGGATGACCTAGATACTATCTATCCAATACCTGTGGATATACCTAAGGATTTGTGGGCAAGATCATGTGAGGACAAAGGAAGGACCAGTTCCTTGTGTGCTTCAATATCCCTTGACTAAGGAAGCAATAGACGGTATACAACTAATTATTGAGTCCCTAATCCAACAAGGGATAATAATACTGTGCTTTTCTGAGTTTAATACACCAATTTGCCTATAAAGAAGCCAAAATTAGATGAAAATGGCTGACCTGTTTACAGATTTATCCAAGATTTAAGGGCAGTAAATGATTATGTCATCAAAACTCATCCAGTTGTGCCAAGTCCAGCTGCTATAATTTTTTCCATTCCAAGTCAGGCTAGATATTTCAATGTGGTAGATTTATGCTCCACATTTTTCTCAATACCAATTCATGTGGATTCTCAAAAGATCTTTGCTTTCACTTGGGAGAAAACTTAGTTGTCCTGGACTCATCTTCCATAAGGGTATACAGACTCACCTAGCCAGTTCTCCCAAATGCTAAATTGAGATCTAAAAACGATTAAGTTTAAAGAGAGTAATTTGGTGCATTTTGTGGATAATATTCTTTTAGCATCCCCAAATGAAAAGGTGTGTCAGAGGTAGCAAGATTCTTTTGATTTAATTATATAAACGAGGGCATAAAATCTCCAAGGCAAAATTGCAATGGGTTTTGCCTCGAGTGCAATATCTTGGATTTGTGTTGTCAGAGCGTTCCAGAAGTATCACTCAAAAGAGAATAGCTGATATACAGAAATTGAGTGCACCTAAAACTAAAAAACAGCTTAGAGCTATTCTTGGAACTACTGGTTTCTGTAGACAATGGATTCCTGCGTATAACGAGATCACTAAATGTTTGACAGATCTGACCAGGAATACAGAACCAGAACCTCTGAAACTAAATCCTGAACATTACATAGCCTTAAATTGACTCAAAGAAGTCATTTTATCTACACCTGAGTTAGGAATCCCAGATTGATGAGAAATCTTTTCAGCTGTTTGTCAACGAAACAAAAAGTATAGCTTCTGGTGTGCTTACACAGACCCTAGGACAAAGTTATCATCCAGTTGGATATTACAGTTGTCAACTTGATCCAATAGCTGCGGGGACAGTACCCCATCTAAGGGGGATAGCAGCAGCAGCTGTGTTAGTCCAGAAGTCAGCTGATCTAGTTTTGGGATGTCCTTTAACGATCTATTGCTCACATCAGATAGAAACACTAATGAGGAAGTTTTGTACTCAAGCATATTCTGACCAACAAATATCTAAGTATGAAATTATTCTCTTAGGTAGTAAGAACATCTAGTTGAAGAGATGTCCAGCTACTCTTCTTCCTGATTTGCCTAAGAATGGTGAACCATTACATGAATGTACTGAGGTAGTAGATCTTATGAATATGCCTAGGATGGCTTTAAAAGACACTCCACTTGAAAATCCAGACTTGGTATTATTCACAGATGGATCATCATATTTGTGTAATGGAATAAGATGTACTGGTGCTACAGTTGTCACAGAATTTGAGACACTGTGGTATGGCTCATTACCTAGTACTCTTAGTGTTCAGGGTGCGGAATTAGTGGCATTGAAACAAGCTTGTCTTCTAGCTGAAGGTAAAAGGGCAAATATTTACACTGACTCTCGATATGCATTCTCTGTTTGCCATGCAAAAGGAATGATCTGGAAACAACAAGGTTTTATTACTGCATCTGGAAAAACAATAGCTCATGCAGGAATAATAACTGAATTGTTAGAAGCAATCCAAAAGCCCAAACAGCTGGCAGTAATTCATTGTTGGAGTCATACTTGTGGTAGATATTCAGTCTCTAAAGGTAATTACAGAGCTGATATCACTCCAAAATATGTAGCCCAGAAAGTTCCAGTTTATGTAATGAATTTAACATCTATTGATTCTGATGATCTAGAAAAAGCATATGTAGACTCAGATATCCAGAAATGGGAGGATAAATTTGGAGCTAGGAAAGAACATGGGATATGGATTACTCATACAGGAAGACCATTGTTACCAAAAGACTTGTATACCTATTTGTGTCAAGTCATCCACACAAAAGTTCATTTTGGTACACAAGCTGTTGTAGATTCCATCAAGAGGCAATGAGTTGCTCCTGGAATAAGTACCATTGCAAATAGGATCTGTAATAGTTGTTCAATCTGCTAAAAGTTCAATCAAAGTGCATTCAGAAAGAAAGGTTTGGGTGGTAGGCCTTTAGCATATTGTCCATTTGAGAGTTTACACATCGATTATATCTGTATGCCTAAAGCTTGAAGATACAAGTACTGTCTTGTGATAGTTGATACACTAAGTGGTCTGAAGCTTTTCCATCAAATACCAACACAGCAACTTTGTGGTGAAAGTGTAACTCAAGGAAATTATGCCTAGATTTGGTGTACCTCTATCCATAGATTCGGATAAGGGATCTCATTTCACCCAGGATATCCTTAGAAGAGTCTATGAGAATCTAGGTATAACACCTAAATATCATGTTCCTTATTACCCACAAAGTTCAGGTCAAGTGGAGCGTATGAATAGGGAACTCAAGACTATAGTTGGGAAACTCTGCTGAAACTCATTTTAAATGGCCAGATATTCTTCCCATAACTTTGTTTTACCTATGTATGAGACCAAGAGCGGATCTACATATATCATCATATGAGATGCTCCTTGGACACTTGGACATGCTCCACTACAAGCAAAGACTTGTAAGGCTGTTTATGCATCACTCTTAGGAGGTGACTGCCAAATTGCTTCATATTTGAGTGCTTTACAGCAGAGGCTAAGAGAGTTACAGGATATGGAAGTATTAATTCAATCTGGTCCATTGGATTATTCTCTTCATAATTTTCAACCAGGTGATATGGTCTGTGTGAAAAATTTTGCCAAAATATCAGTAACAGAACAAAATTGGGTAGGTCCTTATGCAGTTGTGCTAGTTTCACCATCTTCTGTAAAGGTTTTAGGTAGAGATTAGTGGTATCATTGTTCTCATATTAAATTAGCACATGGTATAGATACTGAAAATATAGAAATTGTTAACAATGAAGAAGATTAACAGTGTTAACAATGAAGAAGATTAATTGTTAACAATGAAGAAGATAACAGTGATGCACAAACAAAGAAGAAGAAGAAGAAGAAGAAGAAGAAGAAGAAGAAGAAGAAGAAGAAGAAGAAGAAGAAGAAGAAATTGTGTAAATTAAGATCTTCAGTCAATTTGAGTCTGCAGTCAGAAAGTTCAGTAAGGAGAGGACCATTCCAGTGGAAGAGGATGTTCCAATGGAAGAGGACATGGATGGATGAAGAGGATTCAGGATTCAGGATTTATGAACTTTGTATTAAGACTGATGAACTTATGAATTGGACTGATAAAAACTTTATTTTCAAGGATTTTCTTAAAGAAGAGGATTAATCAAGGACAATTTAGATTAAATGGTTTTAAAGTATTTTGGGTAATGTAAATAGTATCACTACATACTCATATGCATCCAACATTGTACATAAAACTATCAAGAACTTTGATGAAGAAAAGGAGAAGAGGAAAAAAGGAGAGAAGAGATTTCCTTGGAAAATGGAATATCATAAGAAGAAAGGAGATCTGAAGCAGATCTGGTGTTTTGGTAGGTATCATACATCCAACAGTAACATGTTGCAACACAATACAGCAAAGTAACAACATAACAATCAGATACATACAAAACACAGATGTTAAGACACATTGTATTCTTTATAGAATGACACAATGTATAATTACTAATGAAATTAGAATTAGCTATAGGATAAGTAAGTATTAACAAAGGATGGTTAGTTACTAACAAAGATTAGCTAGTTATTTAGGTAAATTTAGCTAGACCAATATAATAATACCATAGGGATAGTTTAGAATAGTTTAGGGAAATAGTAATAGATTAGATTAACATAGGGAATAAGATAAGATAAGGTACTAATGTATATTACAGTGCAGATACAACAAGCATAACAAAATTGCATTACATGAAAAACATATAACATACTACAGATCACATATCACAAAATAATGTAAATAGATGTGTAAATAAGTATAAATAGGATGTGTATATTGTAAATTATATTGTAAATAGGTATATGTGATATGTATATTTTATGTGTACATGTATGTATATCATACATGTACATATTGTACATATATTGCATGTATCACATATATATGTATAAATGTAAATTCTGTGAATAATTTGATATAATTGAGTTGCAAACATTTAAATGTAATTTGCATAAGTGAGTTTAATGTTTTGTTGTAATTTTGCTGTAAAACTTATGCAATGTTGTGTTAAAATGTATTTTTCCTAAATTGTTTGCATGTATTAGTCAGAAGAATGTTTATGTATTAGTTTAGGAGTTGTGCTTGATGTGTTTGATTTTGAATTTTGTGTTGCTATTTCAAAGTTGTTGTTGATTTTGTTAATTTTGTTGGAAATTTTGCATTGTTACTTGTTATTCTGTACTTTGAACTATGTAATTGTTCAATGTATTTATCCCTTTACCTTTCCTTGTTAAAATCCTTAGAGTAGGGTAGAGTAAGATAGTGTTAGATAGAATAGATTTAGTTTAGGTTGTTTGCTATTTTGGGTTAGATTTTTAGTTTAGTTTGTAGTGCACAAATACCAAAATATTGTGTGGAACACTATTTTGGTTTTGTGCGAAGTGGGGAACTGTAATAGGAAAAAAGACTTTAAGAGTAGGAGAGCAGATTTAGCAGGCTGGCTAAGGGCAAAACCGTGGCTGTCAGACATGGACATTCTGAATGGAATGCAGGGGAAGAGAAAGGAGAGAGAAAAACTGTCATTGCTGGTGTGAGAGGAGTTTGTAGCAGAGGTCCAGCCAGCAGTGACTCCATGAGTTTAGGATCTTTGGGATTGGAGAAACTTGACATCTCTCAAGACAATCCTTGGTGGATAGTGTCTGTTTTCTGGTGGACAGCTTGCAGACATTTTTCCTTACCTGGTACCTTTTGGATTACTGGCTGTGCAAGGAATTGGTTTCCTGAAGCCATCAAGGAAGTGACCTGGACCATTTGTGAGAAACCCCAATATCCAGCTCTCTCCCTCTAGACTTTAGCCAAGGCTGTCAGCCTGATTGAAGTTAGATTGACAGAGAAACTCTCCCTTAGAACTCCAGTTCTTATGTTAGAGATTCCTAGTTACAGATATACCTCTCCCACTCTCCTGACCCTTATAATACAATTAAACTGTTTTATTTTCCTTCCTGTTTGTTTCCTCTTACCTCAAAGAACACATAGTCTGTGAGTTGCTAATCTGTGTTATTCCTTGGTAGGTGACAGAGACCAGTAAACCCAACTGCCATTCCTGTAGTGAAGGGTTATCAGATTTACTCTGCCTTTGATACCTTATCCTTCTTTATGAGTTTGATCTGTGAGTGGCAATTGACCAAACACTTGCTGGTTTCTCATTGATTAACTCATATTTATATATTCTTATAAAAAACTCCTCCCAAAGCCTTCCTCTATAGACAGCTCCAAAATAGGCAATTTTCCATTTTCCATTAGGGTTGTGTGTTCCTTGAGGGCAGGGATTGTCTTGCTGATTTTGTTATTCCCCAGCATTTAGTACAGTGACTGCTTATATATTTATTGAATTGGAATGAACTGACATTATCAATCCTGGAGGCCAGAGAAGTTGATGAAAGGAAAAGCTTTGCCTTTGTTTTTTCATCTCTTCCCTGCATGAATAATAGAAAGGCACCTAAGCAGACTATGAAATAAGAGGAATTCTGAGCTGCAACAGAAGTAAAATATGCCACTTGGGAAAAAGTAAGATCTAAAAAGAATGTGTGCTGCGCAGGGGGTGAGATCTTGGGATAGTACCTGAACTAAGCTCTTCTGGTATTCTAAGATCATCAGGAGAAAGCTGAATAGGCCTCCAGGAGGTAAGATGGGAACTCTTGTGATGAACTAATGGGAAGACATAAACGAGAACAGGGATGGATTATAAACTGCATGGTTGGAGGGAACAAATAAGATGCTCATCACAGAACCATTTGAGTGCTAAAGTAAAATAAAGATTTTTGTATCTAAAATACATTGTTATATTGTTCATGCTTATATAGAAGCTAGTCAATTGAACATCTATTGCATGTCAGGTGAAAGTATAAGAGTACAAATTTGGCACATAAGTGTATACTAGACACAGGTGGAGATGTGGAATTTAGATATGAAAACTTTAAAGATATGATGGTATGCTGTAATCAAAGAATAGGTACCAATTCTGGCTCTGTTACTTAGCTGTGGGTTCCAGGGCAAATTATTTAATTTGTTTAGGGTTTTAGTATCCTTGTTTGTAAAAAACGAGGGGGGTTAGACTAGATTAGGGAATTCTTAACCTGGGGTCCTTGAACTTTCTCTCTCTTTTTTTTTTTTTGATACTACAGTGTATTTCTATACAATGGATCTCCATATTTCATACTTTAAACAAAATTTTGACACAGTGCCCATAGGCTTCACCAGACAATCAGAGGTATCCACTACCACAAAAAGGATCTCTGTAAGAGATTATCTCTATGGTCATTTTCATCTGCAAAACTTAAACATTTAGCTGGGGTGAGGGTGAGGAGGAGGTATGACAGACACAATTAAGTATAATGTACAATATCACACCAACATAGAAGTTGGGGCAAGGGATCATTACAGACTAGGGGGATCAGGCAAGGCTTCATGGACACATATGATTTTGTCTTTTCAGGCTGGGAAATGGAAAGACAGACAGAACTCAAGCATAGAGTTCAGAGTGAGTAAAGGTACATAGGCTGGAGAAAATATTGCTGTGATGCTTATATATGATATAATGTAATATGTTATTATATGATATAATATAGTTACTGTTAACCTGGACAAACACAGAACCACCAAAGTAGGTACGAAAGAACAAGTCTTTAATCAGGACAAGGTGGACAATGCTCTTATGGCCACCACACAGTCTTCACTGTACACACACCACCACTACACTGAGCTCTCAGACTCTGGGAACAATGTCTAGGGAAAATGCACCAGGAGTGGGATTTTTCATCATCCATAAAGTCTTATATACCCTTTAGGGGAAGGAAGCTGGGAGAGGCTTATAAAGGAGAAACTTCTAAGACAAAAAGGGATATAAGGTTAGATTATATCTGTAGATCCTATCTAAAGAGATCCGGGGGTGCTTGAGGGTTTCATAAAACAATATTGTCACTACAGTTTTGTTTTTGTAAAAAACTTTATAAGTGCTTTTTCCCACAGTCCTTACAGGCCATACCAGGTGAAGCCCTGAACTAATTTCGCAAGTCTGATTGGTAGCACTCCTCCGGGAGTAAGAGTAACAGCAACGCCCTCCCCGCCAAAGAAAAGCTAACAGCTGTTTTGCTGGCTGAGCGCAGAACACGTGGAGAGGCACAGCCCAAGTGGAGACGGTATTTGCCTCAGGGGGCGGGGCTTTAGCTGGAATTGAATCGCTGTGCTAAAGCAACTCAGCACCCTCCTCTTGGACAGCGCGTGATTTGTCCCCCAGCAGCTCCCTTAAGAGAGAGACCCGCCTAAACGGGAGGCGGTGGCGACATTAAAAGCGGTTTTCTTCTCTTCCACTGGAACCTACCTCCAGGCTACTGAGCATGCCCAGTAAGTCTGAGGTCTTTTG
The DNA here is from genome assembly GCF_016433145.1 of Gracilinanus agilis. NCBI lineage: Eukaryota > Metazoa > Chordata > Mammalia > Didelphimorphia > Didelphidae > Gracilinanus > Gracilinanus agilis. Next base: position 137,425,666 of record NC_058131.1, on the reverse strand, counting down.
TCCGCCCAGATCCAGTTAAGCGTTTTCCAGGTTTTCGAAATAGCCCCAGAAAGGTCCTCTTGGGCTTTCCCTCTGAAATCAAAGCTGGGGATCGCGGGAGAATTTGGAAAATATGTAGCTAAGTGGCAGTATGACAGTGAGCACCAGCATTCTTTGTAGTCACCTGGATCCCTTAAGGGGAAAGATATTCTTCGGGAGAGGAGGGCCTGGGTCTATGTGGGTATTGCTGATCTTTACCCAAAAGATTTATATTTTTGGGTACCCACTAGGGGAAAAGTCCTGAGCGGGGCACCAGGGATATAAAAACAATAGTCCCGGCTCCTCAAGGAATTTATAATCGAGGAAGGGCGACATCATATGCCCAGATAATTGAAGTTAAATTGTGATTGGGACAGAGGAGACCCAAGAAAAGTCCTATGATAAAGTAAAGGAGGAAGAGCTTCCTTTCTTTTGGAGGGGAGTGAGGGAATGTGATCTGTGAGTTAGGCCTTGAAGGAAAGGAAAGGAGGAACTTAGTGCCAGTATAACAACAGTTTACTAAATGCTTGTTAATTGATTGCCTTTAACAGATAAGGTAGGGTGGAACATCTTTGTACTTAGACCTTGGTGATTAAAATATCGTGGGGAGAAGAAAATAATTTTAGAGACTGACCAGACCTGAGGTACCTAATAATTTTTTTTTATCATGCAAACATATTTCCACATTGTTCATCTTAAGAGCACACTCATATAAAACCAAAACCTTCAAATAAAAATACATATGCTTCAATCTTCATTCTGACTCCCAACAGTTCTTTCTGTGGAGGTGGATAGCATTCTTAGTCCTTTAGAATTGTCCTGGATCCTGGTATTGCTGAGAGTAGCTTAATCTTTCAGTTCATCATGGTTCAATATTGGTGTTATTGTGTATAATTTCTGAGATATCTAATAATAAAGGATAGAACATAACTCTCTTTTCCTCTCTGCTTTTTGATGGCACACAACGCAGACTGGAAAAGGGCACTGAACAGAATTCTCATGCTGCTTATCAGATATGAAACTGAATTGACCATGTTATATATTTAAAAGGTTTATTTTGGTATAACAAATATTGACTTTGGGATAAGATGATATCATAGTATTATGGGATTTAGATTAGAAGAAAACAAAGATAGAAATTAGTCCAAACCACCTAATTTTCTAGATTAAATTCAACAGTAAGCACCTACTATGTGCCAGGTACTAAGGTAAGCACTGAGCATACAAATAATATAAAGACAAACAAACAAAATAAATAAATAAATAGCATAACATAACATAAAGATATAGAGCCTCTGCTTTTAAGGAGCTTACAACCTAATGGAAGAAAACGACACACAAAAAGAAGCTGATTCAGGAGTGGAATGGAATAGGTTCTAGGTCTGTTTGAATCTACATAGATGGAGTACTCTTACAGGACTTAGGAAGTATGGCTAGATGTGAGGAAGTTAGATCAAGGAAGAAGGAAAATTTGAATGACATAATCATTCTGGTAAGATAAATGGAGGAAATAGGAAAGACCCTATTTTAGAGCTTCTTTGTCTAAAGAAGGCATTGGAAAGAGCTGGATCAAAATTTGAATCCTAACTCTGCTATTTATATTGTTTAGTAGTTTGGTAAAGAAAGAGAGTTGGAATCAGGGAGACCTTTTCCCAAATTTAGGCTCTAAGTAGGGTCAAGTTCCCTAACTTTTCTCAACCTTTCATCATTTTACATAGGGCTAATGGTGCCCATATGGCAGCTATGTGATGAAGTGCATTGGGCAATGGGCCTGGAGTCAGGAAGACGTCTTCCTGAGTTCAAATTTGGACTCAAGACACTAGCTGTGTGATCCTGGGCAAGTCATTTAACCCTGTTGGCCTCAGTTTCCTCATCTGTCAAATAAGCTGAGAAGGAAATGGCAAATCATTTCAGTATCTTTACCAAAATGACTCAACTGAACATCAGTGGTACTCATAACAGCTACCTTACAGCTATTTGTAAAGCACTTTTCAAACCCGAAAATTCTACATGAGTATCAACTGTTAATATTTTGTTCCAGTCACATGTCTCTGGGCTTCAGTTTTTTCATTTGTAAAAGGAGAGGGTTGTATAGGAGGACTTGTAGTTATAGAACCCAGTCCAGTTGTTTGTGTATGGATCAGGTAGCTATTGATAAAGGAAAGAAGTAGGGGCATTTATCAGTGAACTGTAGGTGAAAACCCTTCATTTTTACTTATTTTTTGTTTCCTTCAAAATTGGCTTATTTATCTATATTACCCAGATAAAATAACTTCCTTCATGTTGCTAGTAAACAGAAGGGAGATGCAACATAAAAGTTAATTGTCTGTGAATACCATCTACTCCAGACAGAATTGCATCTGGGCCTGAGGGAATATGTGATGTCTCTAGAGTTTTTGTTCTGTGAAGTATAAAGAACACCAAACAGGAATTAAAATGTGCCACTGACTAGCTGTGTGACTTTGAACAAACCACCTGATATTTTGGGACCTTCATTTCTGCATCTGTAAAAAGAAAGATTTTGGTGAGGTGGTCCATATGGATTCCTTCCAACTCTAAAATTTAGGATTCCACATGGGGTCCTTGTTGGTTCCTTAGCATCAGGGAGTGACTACTAGTCACTATGTTCCTGCCTCGCAGTACAGGTCCACTAACACCCTTTTCTAGTCTCTTTGCCTGATTCTCAACACTCCTAGTATTTTAGGGTACCTGTCCACAGCTCTGTTACACTTTGTCTTTTCCTGGGAGTGGGAGTAGAGAAGGAAGTCCACTAAAAAAAAAAATCCTTGTCTTCTGTCTTAGTGTCAGTGCTAACACAGAAGAGCAGTAAGGGCTGTTGTGAGGATTAATGAGATGTTTATAACTATGCTTCTGCAAATCTTAAAGCACTAGATAAATGAGAGCTATTATAGCAATATATGTAGCTTGGTCTAATGGAAAAAAGTTGGCCTTATAGTCAGAAAGGCCTGGGTTCAAGTCCCAGCTCTCACACATCCTTGGTGGCTGACCTTGGAAAGGTCCTTTAACTTTTAAGTGCTCCCAGAAAACTCAGCTGCAGAACAACTGCTGACTTACTTGGGTTGAGGGAGACCTCAAATCAAAGAAATTACAGATCTGGTCCAAAAAAGAAATGTTGCTGGGCATTGGGGAAGGAGCTGGATTGGAAGTCTGAAGTCCTGAGTTCAAATACTGCCTCTGATATTTAATGTGAGTGCCATTTTGGACATCCCTTTCAGTGCTTCAGTTTCCTTATTTGAAAAATCAGGGGACTGGTCTAGATGAGTGCTGAAATTCTCTCAGTTGTAAACCTACACCAATATAAAGCATCTAGCAGACTGAATCCTGAGGCCAGGAAGGCATCTCTGTTCTATACTAGCTGTGACCATGGGGAAATCACTTTTCAATTGTGTGAGTCAGCTGTTTTGCACAGAATCTGGCATACAGTGGGTGCCTAATAAATGTTTACTGATTGAAGTTGCAATTTTGAAAAAAGCCCTTACCTTCCATCTTAGAATCTACACTAAGTATTCGTTCTAAGGTAGAAGAGCGGTAATGACTAGGCAATGGGGCAAAGACCTGCCCAGGGTCACACCTTAGTAAGTGTCTGAAGCTAAATTTGAACCCAGGGTCCTTCCAGCTCTAGCTCTCAGTCCACGGATCCAGGTTGCTGCCCCTGAAGTTGCATAATTGTTACCATGGTGGAGGGAATTTCCTTCCTGGGAGTTCAAGGCACTGAGACACACCCGCAAAGTAGTATCCCAGTTTTTAGTCCTCTAGCAGCCCCGGGGCAAGAGCTACCCTCGTCCACGCCCCTCACACGCCAATTCCAAGTAGCTGCCCTTCTTACTCCCGCCACCGCTCCCCGTCTCCACGGCTGTCATGGAAACACGGAGAAGTGGAATCCGCCCCCTCCGGCCCAGCAGCCCGACTGTCTGCCTAGTCTGCTCCTCGCTGGAGCCGCATACTGGGCATGCTCAGTATCCAGGGTAGCTCTGGGGCTGCAAAGAGGAGGAGGAGGAGGAGGAGGAAGCTTTGATATCGGCCCAGGCCGGCCCCGCCCTCCCGGGGGAGACCTGGAGAGGGAGGGGGTGGGGGGAGGGGGAACTCTGGGAGCGGAGGAAAACCTGGGAGGAGGAGAAGGAGGAGGAGAGGGAAGTGGGCGGGGGCAGTAGCGAGTGGAGAAAGTAGTTTCCCCAGAGTTGCGGGTCCAGCGGCTGGTGAAGCGGGGTGGGGGGGGTGGGAGGCAGGCAGTGACGGTGACTACAGGGCGTGTGAGTGTGTGGGGGGGCAGTAGGGAAGACAGCAGGGGGCCCAGGGGTCAGAGGCCGAGCCAGTGCCGGCAGGGCAGGGATGAGCCATGGCATCAGTCAAAGTGGCCGTGAGAGTCAGGCCCATG